>NC_134895.1:54385583-54390583 GCF_041734735.1 Babylonia areolata | reverse complement strand
ACAGCACACAGCAAGCCCCAGACGGGATAGTTGAATAGACACAGGGATAACCAATCGGAATTCACAAGAGAGTAAAACGATATAACTGCCTCCCCCCCGCCTCACACACACACACACACACACACACACACACACACACACACACATCCCCCTTGTTTCAGCATTGATTAATATGTGACAAATATTGAAAAATTGTTCAGTTACGAGCAATATGTAGCCTATGCCTTTAACAATAGAATGCTTATTGATCTATTATTTCGTAACCGTAATGCGAACTCTCTCTCTCTCTCTCTTTCTCTCTCCACCCCCCGCTCATAAACACACACGGGCGTATATATATGCACACACACACACACATACACACACACACGCGCGCGCGCGCGCGCGCGCGCTTCAAACATTAGGCAAATCAACTGAATGATAGAGCAGAAAAAAATAATCAAGATATATATATATAAAGCCAGGGAGAGAGAGAGAGAAAGAGAGAGAGAGACAGATGTTTATGTGTGTTTGTGGAGAGAGAGACTCAGAGAGAGAGAGAGAGACTCTTGAAAATTGTTGAAATTCAGAAAACAGGAGGCTGCGGTCGTTGAACTGCCGTGGTGGGAATGTAAAACAGGCAAACAAAAAGAAGTAAAAGAATAATGAAAGGTAAAGAACCATGCTGAGAGAATCCAAAGCAATGGAAGAAAAGACAAAGAAGGGCAGTCGAACACATTAACCAGACACAAAGAGAAAGAGAGACAGACAAAGATGAATCTGTACACAACACATCAGACTAAATCGCTAAATAACAACACATCAGACTAAATCGCTAAATAACAACACATCAGACTAAATCGCTTTAGAAATAACACCCAAAGTAAAACTGACATAACTGTAGACATACACAATCAAACAGCCGATTAGTGCCCAGAAAAACAAAACGTACATGGAAATTTATCTGGAAGACAAAAAACAGAACGCAAAAGTCAAGACTGCAGACATCACAAAAAAGGACGTGACTTGACTCAGTGTCAGACATCAAAACTGCCTACTCACGGACACTGCAGACGGCCTAGGGAAGAGGGACGCTTAAGACTGATGCCATCAAACTGATCTTTCATGTCCTGGAGGCGCACAGGGGACACTGTAAACAGTCATCATCATCTCCATATCTGACACTGCAATCATCACACCACTAACCGCTGTACTTGGCATTACAGATGACACTGCAGTCATCACACCGCTAATCACTGTACTTGGCATTACAGATGACACTGCAAACAGTCATCATCACACCACTAACCGCTGTACTTGGCATTACAGATGACACTGCAAACAGTCATCATCACACCACTAACCGCTGTACTTGGCATTACAGATGACACTGCAAACAGTCATCATCACATCACTAATCGCTGTACTTGGCATTACAGATGACACTGCAAACAGTCATCATCACACCACTAACCGCTGTACTTGGCATTACAGATGACACTGCAAACAGTCATCATCACATCACTAATCGCTGTACTTGGCATTACAGATGACACTGCAAACAGTCATCATCACATTACTAATCACTGTACTTGGCATTACAGATGACACTGCAAACAGTCATCATCACATCACTAATCGCTGTACTTGGCATTACAGATGACACTGCAAACAGTCATCATCACATCACTAATCGCTGTACTTGGCATTACAGATGACACTGCAAACAGTCATCATCACATCACTAATCGCTGTACTTGGCATTACAGATGACACTGCAAACAGTCATCATCACATCACTAATCGCTGTACTTGGCATTACAGATGACACTGCAAACAGTCATCATCACATCACTAATCGCTGTACTTGGCATTACAGATGACACTGCAAACAGTCATCATCACATTACTAATCACTGTACTTGGCATTACAGATGACACTGCAAACAGTCATCATCACATCACTAATCGATGTACTTGGCATTACAGATGACACTGCAAACAGTCATCATCACATCACTAATCGCTATACTTGGCATTACAGATGACACTGCAAACAGTCATCATCACATCACTAATCGCTGTACTTGGCATTACAGATGACACTGCAAACAGTCATCATCACATCACTAATCGCTGTACTTGGCATTACAGATGACACTGCAAACAGTCATCATCACATCACTAATCGCTGTACTTGGCATTACAGATGACACTGAAAACAGTCATCATCACATCACTAATCGCTGTACTTGGCATTACAGATGACACTGCAAACAGTCATCATCACATCACTAATCGATGTACTTGGCATTACAGATGACACTGCAAACAGTCATCATCACATCACTAATCGCTGTACTTGGCATTACAGATGACACTGCAAACAGTCATCATCACATTACTAATCACTGTACTTGGCATTACAGATGACACTGCAAACAGTCATCATCACATTACTAATCGTTGTACTTGGCATTACAGATGACACTGCAAACAGTCATCATCACATCACTAATCGCTGTACTTGGCATTACAGATGACACTGCAAACAGTCATCATCACATCACTAATCGCTGTACTTGGCATTACAGATGACACTGCAAACAGTCATCATCACATTACTAATCACTGTACTTGGCATTACAGATGACACTGCAAACAGTCATCATCACATCACTAATCGCTGTACTTGGCATTACAGATGACACTGCAAACAGTCATCATCACTTCCTGGTAGATAAAGCACTCGACTACAAAGCGAGTCCTGGTTTCTACTCTCACAAGGACCGGGATTTTTACCACCACCACCACCCCTCTTCCACTGTCACTAATGTTGTGGTCCGCGTGCTAGTCTTTTGGATGGGACGATAAACTGGAGTCTTGTGTATGCACTTATTGCATAAAGAATCTGCAGCAACAATGGGGTGGTCCACTGCACAATTATCATTATGTTAAAAAAAACCACCCACATAACATACTTTTTAAATAGTAATGAATATTTTTTAATCCACACCGATGGGTTAACAATAACAATGAAACTGAAAACCCGGTAGGGGGAAGAGGTGGAGGGGAGGAGGTGTGACCAGTGGTTTCATATAGCGATCCAAATCGCATTTTGCTTACTAACAGTAACAAGTGTTTTGTCGAATCGAATGGCGTGTGCTGGAAATGGTAAGATTCCACCTAAAGCTGCCCACATCGATCGGCATTTCAATGTTTTTCCACCATGATAGATCTATAAATGTTTCAAACTTTCCCGGTTTTCATCACGACTTTTTGAGGCGCGACGGTGACTTCAACTATTCACATGCGGGTGACTATTTGAGTATGTCCCAGGACGGTTGTCATTTCTGCACTGACCATAAAACACAGAACTGAAATTCCCGTCCTTTATCCCTTGCCAGTAAACTTATCAAAAAGAAGAGGTTTTATTGTTTGTTTATCTGTTACGTTTGTTTTCTTGTTCGCTAACTGATGGGAAGTGCTTGTCAGCATTGGTTTGAAGTTGTGTACTTCTGAGGTCTAAAGGTTATTCTTCTTCAGTTCTTGTTTATTCCTTTACTAACGGGACAAACAGTGGCAGGCAGACAGAGACAGACAGAATGAAAGAGACAGACAGACAGGGAGACAGACAGAGAGGGGGGGGGAGGGGGGGTGAACTATCAGACAGACGCCGATGAGACAGACAGACAGAAGGCGCTGTTGTGATGTCAATAAAAAAGAGGAACTCGTGGATGATTATGACAATTTTATGTGGAAAAATACCATTTGAACAGAACAGCGCACAAGCTCGGGAAAGAGCAGTTCGCTTGGCGATGACGGTGATCATGATAATAGCGTTGATGAGGACGAATATAATACGATATGATGATGATGATGATAATGACTACGACGACGACTGGCAAAGATGATGCTGATGCTGATGACGATGACCATAATGATGATGAAAAATGACAACAACAATGGGCTACGGCATCGCCCGGCACGAAGTTGATTCATACTTGTCAACAATGCCGCTGAACATTACTATGCGGACAGACGATGGGATTACTGTGTACACATCGCATATCTAGGCAAATATACTTTTCTTTTCCCACGCGATCGATCTGTCAAAATCAGTAGATCTTGCGTAAGAGAAATAAAACCCACGTGGTCTTTTTTTTTTTTTTTTTTTTTTTTTTTTAAGATCACTTTCCGTGTCAATCTTTGCTAAAGGAAGAGAGATAGCTACGCCTGATTCGACGCAGTGTTTTTGTACACACTTGGTTGCTTCCCTTGGACCAAAACACACTGTTCTTGTTGCAAAAGTTCTGTGTACGGAGACATTGTGTGTGTGTGTGTGTGTGTGTGTGTGTGTGTTGAAAAATTGTATTTGTTTTGTTTTTTCTGGTCTCAGTCAACCGTTTCAACTTAGGTCCAAATGTTCTTCTGGAGTCAATCCAGAGTAACAACCTAGATCCAATAAAATTGTGGGCTGCTTTTCAGTTGTTCGTCCATCGTTACAACATATGTTTGTTTATTCTGCTGCATGGTGTCGTTAACTGTTACAACTTTGACCCATTTGTATTCAGTCCATCATTATTCAGATCTGTTTGTTCTGTTGCTGTCAGTCCGTCGTTACACTTATAGCTCCGGTATATTTTGCTCTGCTGGTGTTATTGCAGTGTTACAATTTTGGTCTTTCAGCCGGGGTGGTTCTCCCTGTTGGGCGAATCACAAAAAGATAGATGTTGATATTACGCCTAATATTAGCGCAAGTAACAGAACCCATGGCAACAAAAGCGTTGTCACCGACAAAAAAAATGATGTAGAAAAATCCACACTGATGGGAAAATAAATACACTTGTAGTCCGGGTGGCGCTGCACCGTAGTTTTCCCGACGTGACTTTCCCGAGGTTACACGACCAACATCGACTTGCCGATGACTCTGTCGTGGTTCATGCATGCTGGATATTTTCGTGTCTCCATAGCCCACCAAACACTGACATGGGTTACAAGATCTTTAACGTACGTATTTG
>NC_134895.1:54308083-54380583 GCF_041734735.1 Babylonia areolata | reverse complement strand
CAGAGTATATAAAATTATATTGCTCCATTAATATTTCAGTGTCACATATTAATCAGTGCTGGAGCAAGGGGTGGGGTGTGTGGAGCCGCCGGGACTCTGTGTGTGTGTGTGTGTGTGTTCCCAGTGTGTGTGTGTGTGTGTGTGTGTGTGTGTGGGTGTGTGTGTGTGTGTGCCGTGTGCCCCGCGGTGTGTAGTAGTAGTAGTAGTAGTAGCAGTAGTCTTCAGTTTTACGTCTTTCCACTTGAAGTGATATTAGACGAACTGGCAAACAAAAACAACTTGAAAAACAAAAACAACAACACTGAAAATGATGGGGGTGGGGGGTGGGGTGGGGACAGACTTGGGCAGTGAGTGAAGAATGGTGTGTGTGTGTGTGTGTGTGTGTGTGTGTGTGTGTGTGTGTGTGTGTGTGTGTGTGTGTGCGCGCGCACGCAGTCACTGATATGCGTAACTTGACTGAAGATCAGAACGTTGGAAAAACTCAGGCTAAACTGAAGGGAGACATAAGCATAGCTTGATGTATACTTAATAGAAGGAAACGCTAACATCAAATGTCCTATTGGACTATGCAGCAAACCTTCTGCAATAGCAAATAACGTCTTGAAGTTGTCAAAAATACAGTTCACAAGAATTGTCCGAGAAGTTGGGTAAAATCAATTTTAGACTAATTGTGTGTGTGTGTGTGTGTGTGTGTGTGTGTGTGTGTGTGTGTGTGTGTGTGTGTGTGTGAAACAGCGAACTTCTGTACCTTAGTATAGAACAATACACCAGTCATCATTGCAGTGAGTCCTGTGTGTGTGTGGTTTCCTGTCGTCAGTGGGAGTGTGTGTGTCGGTGTGTGCAGCGCATGCTATGTATTACTTCAACTTTTTGAAGAGGCTTCCATTTTAAACAACGTTGTATGGTTGAATGGTTAAGTATCGTCAACCGCTCTGTGCACATCTTGACCCAACTCACGGACTTTTAAAAAAGATTTGTAACAAAAATCTGTTTGTACATCCGTGAACTCAACCCACTGTGATCTAAAAATAATTCTTTGGATCAGAGGACTCAACCCCACCCCTTATTTCCACCAATTAATAATTATAAATTGGCGAAATCCGCATTCTTTCTCTTACATTGGTATTGCTATGAATTTAGTAAATAAATTAATGAATGAACTTGTGCCTTATTCTTGGTTTAGACTTCGCTGTCAGGATGATGAGAGAACTAAGTCGTTTCTGGACTTCTGTTTCCCTGCGGAAGCGAAACACAGGAAGAGACATCAACGGAAATGACCTTTCACACATGAGCATACCATGTGACCCACATGTCTGCCAATCGAACCCAAGTTCTCTTGCCGCCATCTTTATCTCAGAAATCATCGAGATCGGGTGAAATGAAAATTGATGGTTGCCGACGGAATATAGCGAAAGCCTCTTAGATACAGCCATTGTTTATAGTGCAAGGTTGTACAATGGCGTCCGAAGGTGGAGGCAAGATAAAAAGTAAACGCGGACATTCTTCGTCAAAACCATACGAACGGAAGAAGGTGAGACGAAAGTTGTACACGTGAGTTCTATGCAGATCCAACATGAAAATTTAACCGCGTAAATTTTTCGTCTTCTGCTTGTCCAGTTAATTTTGACTAGCGTCATTCTTTGCAGTGATAATCTGACATTAACACGGGTTGTTAATATGTAAGAGAACAGGTTTTAATGTAGGAATGGGCCATTGCCATGTAAACCCCCCAAATCAGATTGACGTTAACATCTCGTCTTCCCTGAAACCTCTCTGGGCTTCCGCACATCTCATTCACAAGTAACGGTTCAGATTTAATAGCATTATAATTAGTGTATCGACTGAGTATGATATTTATCGAACGTAGAATGCTTTGATATTTTTGGAGATGTAAGAGTGGGGGTATTTCACAGACTGACAGAGCTAATACTAAAAACATGAATTCTGAAATTCAAATGTTGAGCGTGAAGATCCATTTAAGATTTTCTTGATCTGGATCAATGTTTTGCCTAAATCACAATGGTACAGTGATTTGTTACAAAAGCCAGAAATAGCTTCCTTCTACATTGTCCAGAAGGCTACAGCCATTCCATACCAATTCGCAAAACTTGTACAAACTTCATTTTACTTTTAGCATGCTAAGTGATAGAAATTTGTTTACTGGAAACTCTTCAATAGTTTTTCAACTAAATGATCTGATATGAGCATAGTAGCATGCACAAATACCCAAAGCAGAGTGTATTTACCCAAATGCTGGTGTGAAAACTGTAAATACTAAAATAATTACTTTTTTTTCAGTCTCTCCTGAGTCGTATTACAGACTCCATTAAGGAGGTCCTGCGACCATCATGGCTTGCAACTGATGATGGCCAAACACCAGAAGATAGGGATAGACCTGGTGTGTCTTCAGCTGCTGATGAAGAAGATGAATTCGTTGTAAGTGTACTTTTTATGCTCTGCCTTTTGTGACTTTGTCTTTATGTTGGGTTGAGATTAAAGTTTCCAGATGAGATTTAAAAAGTACATTTTTTGGTATTGTGTCATGCTTATTTGCAATTTGATTTCTTACTGATACTACTTCCAGAAAGATTTTAAAGATTTTTACGTCTATTAATTCAGAATTATATACACCATACACACACTTTCTGGTCTGTCTGCATAAAAAGTCTGTGTTACTGTTTTCATTTCATATAATTATAAATTAAACATCATGATACATGTTTGACTTATTCTGATGAGAAGATAAACTGAGGTTATGCATATATGCAGCACATACTTTAGTGCTCTTGGGGGGGCGGGGGGGGGGGCAACAAGTGTTGCTCACTCGCAAAATTCTTTGCAGGGATCCACCAATACACAAGTATACGTCATTTATGTGCGTGTATTCAAGGCTTGAAGTGCATTTGATTATGTTGCTGTTAGGCATATGTCTAGCTGAAATAATGTTGTGTATACATATAAAAGGATTGCTGCAGACTCGCTCCTTTTTGGTAGACGGAACTAAACAAACTATACACACACTCACACAGAAAATTTGCATTGCAAACAGTAATAACAAGGTCATTCAAACTCATGTTTTAAACATTATTTTATGATTTGTTTTTTTCTGCTTGATTTAAACAGTAAAAAATATTTTTAAAAGTAATGACAGTTATTTATTCAGGCAGGAATAAGGAAAGTGTGTTCTGAATGTAAGGCAAATGATTTTATTGGAGTATAAATATGAAATGACCTCTTTGCAGTCCATTCTGAAAGAATTTCTGTTATGGTTTTATAGCATGTTGTTTTGTTGTTGTTTTATATTTTTTATCTTTTAAATTTTTTTTTTTTTATTGATTTGAAAAAATGTAATTGAGCATCAACATAACTAAAGAAAACTATATCCAAAGTATTTCAGTAAATAATTTTGGAAGTGTTGAATTTAAAATTGCAGAATTGTTTTCTGTATACTTTTGACATAAACTAGATCTTGTGACTGAGTGTGTCAGGTCTAAGATATTTTGCACTGGGGATTGTTTCACTCAGAAACATGGCAGCGAAAGAGTTAATGGAAAAAAAAAAAAAAAAAAAAAAAGAGAGAGAGAGAGAGAGAAAACCTTTATTGTATCTAAAGTAAAACAGAATATTGTGATCTGAATGACATTGCATAATACATGTACCTGTTTTAGAGGAGCTTTTGTTGCCTGTGTAAAAAAAGAAAAAAAAGAAAAAAAAAGAACATTAACAAGTTCCTTGTATCTTGTCAACAAACAACAGGTCTAGATTTAAACTAGAGAAGACACAACTTAAATTTCAAATTTTAGGGGCTCAACTTCCCTTCATGTCCTTGATATAGCTAAGGAACAGGGAAGTACATTTTTTAGTTGCCTAACCATTGAACACTGTACTTTCCTTGTGAAAAATCTAAAAAGAAGCTGTGCACCATTTGAATAAGTAAATTATATGATTTTATGAGTGATTTTTCTTTCTTTATTTTACTTCGAACTGAAGATAATCATGTGACATTTATTTCTGATTTCCAGAGCCCTGTTCAATCCCCTTCACTTTTACCGGGTCATTCAGTGCAAGGGTTGAGAATCGGAGATGGGTCCCCACAAAGTGTTCAACATGGGGATGTTACACGCAGTACATGTGAGAGTTCCTTACCGTGGCTGCAGAGGACTCAAGTGTCGTCATCTACCTGGGAAAACCGAAGTCGGGCAGTCAAGACTACCTGGGGCAACAGCCCATCAACTTTTGACAAGTCACAAATTTCCAGAGGCTTTTTTACACAGAAGATTAATGGTTTGTTGAATTTTTCAGTTTGCCTTTTTACCACTGTTCAACAACACATGCATCAGTACATAAGTTTAGTCAACTGAAAACCTGTTCTTTTCTAACTCCTTTGGGTGGAATAATATCTCAGTATTTGGAGCATACTGAGTGTATAGATATATAAGAATTTGATGTTGTTGTTTACCTGTTTTGTACATTTAACAAACACAAGGTAGCGTTTTACAGATCCCCTGAAAATGTTAAGAATGTACTTTATTGCTTTATAACTATATCTGGTTGGTGCAGAGAAAAAGCAAATGGCGAATGCTGTTGAAACGACCTCAAGGGGACTGGGAGGCGAGGCACCTGCTGCTACCTCCACCTCATCCTTGTCTGGTGCCATGACCCGTGAAAGACTGGGCAGGTCAAGAGAGGATGAGGACTCCCCAGATTCAGCATCGTGCAGTCGGTTGGTGCAGAATGAGGAAAGGACAGACAGCATGTTGGGTTCAACATCAGCAGTGTCATCCACTTTGGAGTGTGCAGCAGAAGACAATCCTTGTAAGCAGCCATTATCTTTTTTAATTACACATATGTGACCCAACTAGTGCAGAGTATCTTTTTATGAATTAATAATGAAGTGAGTTTTTTTAGATTATCTTTAACGATGATTTGGAACAATATACAACCATTTCATGTTTGAAACAGCCATATATGCTTGTGCTAAACAACTGACTCCCTCATGAAGGAAGGCACTACACAAGAACAGGTGGATCCACCAGCTACCTAGAGGTAAAGACCAGTATTGAGGCTTAGCAACAGAAGTGGGTGCATCAGCATCCATTCAAAAAAAGGACAGACCCTTACTACCTGCAGACTAGGCGGGAACGGGCATCAGTGTTCAGACTCTGGACAGGCCACAACTGCCAAAACCACCACTTTGTATTTCTTTTTTATCACAACAGATATCTCTGTGCGAAATTCGGGCTGCTCTCCCGATGGAGAGCGCGTTGCTACACAACGGTGCCACCCATTTTTTTGTATTTTTTCCTGTGTGCAGTTTTATTTGTTTTTCTTATTGAAGTGGATTTTTCTACAGGATTTTGCCAGGAACAACCCTTTCGTTGCCGTGGGTTCTTTTATGTGCGCTAAGTGCATGCTGTGCATGGGACCTCGGTTTATAATCTCATCCGAATGACTAGCATCCAGACCACCACTCAAGGTCTAATGGAGGGGGGAAAATATCGGCGGCTGAGCCATGATTTGAACCAATGTGCTCAGATTCTCTGGTTTCCTAAGCAGACGAGTTACCTCTAGGCCATCACTCCACTAGGCCCATCGCTCCACTAGGCCATCACTTGTAAAGTGCATTTGTCACTCAGAAAGGTGCCCCTTTTAAAGTTGTGTCCAAAAACCACTAGTCAGAAAGATGTCTACTTTCGTTATCCACGAGGAGCAAGAGCCAATCACACTCTATATGGTAATTACTGGATATTATTGTCAGTACCCCTCTTAGAGAAGTTTCTCTTAGAGAATTTTAACACAGCGGACGCTGAAAACAAACTGGATCTAGTGACTTGAAACAGCAGTGTGTTGCAAACACCTTTGTGATTTTGTCACCCAAGATGTTGCACAAGCTTTACAAATCATTGAAGACAATGCATTTTGTATTTGAGATTTAAAAAAAATCATGTTGGACAGCTCAACTTGAAGGTGAGGGCGATGTTTTGCATGGAGGGTAGGGGAAAGTTGTAGAGCTAGCAGATGTTGCAATAAAAGGAGAGAGAGAGCGGAGTGGAAGCCAAGAATAGCTCTGTGGCTGACCGAAAATTGACCTCAAAGACAACCCGTCACACTTTTCAGGGCAGGGAGGGAGGGAGTGTCTGAAGAAAGGGGCGGAACAATATTGTGTGTTGCATGAATCACTTGAAAAATGTGGTCTTTTGAAAATCACTATGGCTGTGGCATGCAGGCAAAAATCTTAACTGTACTCTCATGCACACACACACACACACACATTTTTCTCAAAGAAACTAAGCTTAAAAAAGTGGATTGCTTACAACATTTCTAATGCAGTTAACAAGAAACTGTGTTGAATGATGGGCTGAAAATGTGTAGAGATCAGAAATTTTGATTACAGTTCATGACTGTGCATACATATGGTACGGCAACAAATTTAGTTTTTAGTTTCCATACATTTTCCAGGTTCATTTGTGTTGCTGCTGTTAACAATCTATAACATATTCAGAAACTGAGAAAGTATGTGACTTTTTTTTTAAAGATTAGTTTACTCATTGCCAACCAGTGTGTTAAGTAAGCTTCAAAGTGTCAGAAATCTAGTTTGTTCATCTTTAAGAAAAGTGTGGGTTATGTATACTTTCTTGCAATAGTTTGGGTGCTAGAATTTTTTGTTAATTATTACCCTTCGCAACCAAAAACCATCTGGCTAATAGGAAGTACTTGTCAAAATAATACTTGGCACTTGAGGGGTTAAGATTTAGAATTGTATATTTTTTGTGTGTGGAAAAGTAGTGGTTTGCAATTTTGATATCCACTGCATTACAATTGTAGAGGGGAAATTTTGGATAACAAAATAGGAATCTTTCATAGATTCTGAATGTCTGTTTTTGAGTGCTTTGTCGCAAGAAGATTTAAATTATAAGTTATGCAGGGTTCAGATCTCTCCAGCTTGACAAATGAGCGTGAAATGTGTTGTAAATGAGGCTCAAGCTAGAAGCATTAAAATTTGAAAATATTATGGGCAAGTTTTTGTTCTTCAGTACCTGTATTTACCTGTGGCTGTGTGCAAACGGATGGAAACAATAAGATTGAGGTGCAGTTAATTTGATGTATATTTGTGTGTGTGTGTAGCAAAACGACAGAGACTCTGGGGTCCAGAAAATGTGCACAGGAGAAAGTCTCAACAGCAGTCTCCAGCACATAGACCAGCTTTCAAGATGTCTGTTTTCTCTTCTCCTCGTTTGGTAAGTGTTATTACCTTTTAATCTTTTTTATGTTTTCATATACAAACTTGATGTGCACAGGCATGATTTCATACTTGAATTATTATGATGTATACACTGTTACAGTGAATTGGCTGAAAAGTAAGCTTTAATTACACATACTTAACCGTGACCCAACTAGTGCAGACTCCGGCAGGGGTCTGACATTCCTGTCCTGTGCAAACTACTATCTGCCTATGCGGAGAAAATGAAAGTACTACGGCCGATAACCTCCCGGAAGTAGGTAACGTCCCCTGTGCCCCCCTGGCTAGCGCCCTCTTTTTCCGGCAGCCATCTCGACACCTGTTCTGTGCACTTCATACGGCTAAGTTTTTTTTCGCATTTTCTATCTGTCTATCGATTCTTTGGCGTAGATATTTACTAAGAATGTCCCCATCTCCACACACCTCCAGTCCCCATAAACATAGCCATTTTGTTAAAACTTTTGTTGTGGTTCCCTTTCTTCCCCCTCCTCTTCTTTATTAAAAAAAAGAATTATTAAGATTTTTCATACAAGAATAGTTTAAAACTATTTGTTTTTCTACTCTGTTTCAGAATGAATCGATGCATGAATCTTCATTTTATTCAGGCAGAACAATGTATGGTGGTGCTTCTGCATACAGGAGATCTAGTCTAAACAGTTCATTGCCATATCAGGTATGTCAACACCGTTTGTTGAAATACGTTAACAGTCTATAAAATTGGACAGTAGTAGCATGAAGATAAATGTGTTTGGATTTCTGTTCACCTAATGCAGGACTGTTTCTACCCTGTGTTAATATAATGAATGCATGTTTGCATGGTTCATTTAGGAATGTAAAACACCGAAAAAGGTGTGAAGCATTTCATTTTGTGAGAATTACATTCACATTAAATAGATATTGATGATTGAATTTAAAAAAAAAAAAAAAAAAAAGGCTTAAAATATCTAGCAGATTAACAAGTTGATCATTTGAATAGCTGTATCTGCAGTTTCTCATCAATTTGCTCTTTGCATAAGATAAGATAGAGCACATTTCCTTTGTATTGCAGTAAGTTTTTCGTGTCTTTGATTGTTGTGTGTTCTTTCGCTTTTCAGAATGCCCTGCCCATTCGCAAATCAGTGACTGCAAAGCCACTGAACAACTCTGGAAATGCTGTCCTCAGTTCTTCAGCCACACAGATTCTTAAGACGCTGGAGAGATTATCTGTAAGATTCATGTTGGTTTTTTTATTTTGTGTGTGTGTGTGGATGATCTACAGGTAAGCTGAATGTTGAAAGAGCATTGAAATATAGTTTTAATTACACATACTTAACCGTGACCCACTAGTGCAGACTCCGGCAGGGGTCTGATTCCTGTCCTGTGCAAACCACTACCCGTCTATGCAGAGAAAATGAAAGTAGCTACGGCCGATAACCTCCTGAAGTAGGTTACCTCCCCTGTGCATCCCTGAAAGAAAGATACAATATATCATTAATATAATTACCCAGTATTGTCTGTGCATGTCTAAGTTTTTCTGTCCATGTGTATGTATCCTTTTGAAACTTCTGGGACTGTTATTTTTTGAGAATTGCCAGTTTAATCCACGTATGTTTACAGAATAATAAAGCTACTTCAGAAAATACTCCAGATGTTAGAGATTTGTCATGATTGATAAGGGTATTGAGGTTACCTTGGAAAGTGGACAAACGTTGCATATTTTTGAGATTTTATAGTTTTGAACAGTGGACGTAAGCTGTGTGTTTTGGATGGTGTGTGGTGTTTTTATTTATTAAGTATTGAAGGCATTGCTTCTTGTACTTTGTGAAATAAACATTTTGTTATTTCAGGATACGAAAAGGTCTAGACTCAGTGAAACAGGAACAGACTCCCTGTTGTCTTTTACAGTGAGTATTTCTTGTAACTGATTTTATGTTTTCCCAACCTTTGAGCAGTTGTATTCACATAATACTGAAGTGGGTTTTTCATTTAAAAAAAAAAAAAAAAAAAAAAAAATGTTATCAAAGATATTTGGCACATTTTAATCAAACCAAGCAACATTTCCATTATTTCCAATCTTTGAGCATGTGATTTGAGATCAAAAGTTCATTTTTACCATCTTTCTTAATTTTTTGCTTTCTGCTGCTCTTTGTCAATTTTGTTTTTGCTTTCTTCATACTGTGACTGGAGTTGTTTTGGTGCTTGATTGATGCTCCTTTTTTGGGGTGGGTGGGGGGGAGATAGAAAGCACTTGGACTTTTTATGTGTTGAGTATAAATTCAAAATGTAATGTTTAAGATGAGAAAGATCAGTTTAAAGCAAATTAACCCCGAAGCAAATTAACCCCGCCAGCATTAATTACAGATTAATTTCCCTTTTTTACTATCTGCACCAAAGACATCCACCAGAAATATAACTTCCAAGCTTAGCAAAAGAAGAGAATAAAGAAAATATAAATATTAACAGTAAATTGAGTTTGCATATAATTTGGCTTCTTTTTTGACTCACTTGTGTAAACAAAAAAGCCAGATTATATGCAAACTCAATTTACTGTTTATATTTTCTTTATTCTGTAAACTTGGCACTTTGATCTGATATTCTGACACAACAACAAGAGCAATCATTTTTATCATTTTTTGTTCAATCAGGAACATCTTTTGCTAAGCTTGGAAGTTATATTTCTGGATGTCTATGGTGCAGATAGTAAAAAGGGAAATTAATCTGTAATCAATGCTGGCGGGGTTAATATGCTTCGGGGTTAATTTGCTTTAAACTGATCTTTCTCATTTTAAACATAACATTTTGAAATTATACTCAATACATAAAAAGCTTGTGTGTTTTACTCTCAGAAAAAAAAGAAGGCATTTAGTGCAAATGCACGTGTGGCCTCTGTCATTTGGACGTTGGTTCATTTCACTATTGCTGTTGTTTTTGATCATACACACGCACACACACTACACACGCACGCATGTGTGCGTGCATCTTGACAAGACACCAGACATTCACAGAAACACAAATGCTTAGCTGTGCACACACATTTTACCATTGCTTGCGTACATAGACGTGCGCGCAAACACATGTATATATGTGCGTGTACACATACATGCACATGTACACACCATCCACACACTTACGCGGGTGTACACAAACGCACGTGTGTGCTTGCATACACACACACACATACGCAGACACACATGCAGTGACAGACACCACACATAATGATATACAGATTGACACACAAACTGAAACACACATTTTACCATTGCTCACATACATACACAGACGTGTGAGTGCGCGCGCGCGCCCACACACACACACACACACACACACACATACACCATCCGCACACTTCGGGTGCACACACACACACACACACATGCACGCGTGCAAACATACACACACACACACACACACGCAGTGACAGACATCACACATAATGATATACAGATTGACACACAAACTGAAGCACACATTTTACCATTGCTCACATACATAAACAGACGTGTACACATTTTTCGGGTGCAATCTGCACACATTTTTCGGGTGCACACACACACACACACACACACACTCAGAGGCTTGCATTAAAAACAATTCATGCACACATGCACGCACTTGCATATATACACACGCACACAGACGTGCGCACGTGCGCAACACACATTCGTTAAGGTACTTTCTTTCCTCAGTAGCTCCAGCTTTGTAAGTAGTTTTGCTAATGGACATTTGAGAGTAACACATGCATATTTTTCTTTACAACGAGATACATAGTTGTATCATAGTTTGTTTTCACAACAAGAATAATGCTGGATACTGCAATCATCAGAATAAAGGTTCATCCTGTGAGAATGTCAGTATGGGTGGCAGATCGTGTTCATTGAAATTATGTTTTATTAAATATTTGTTTTTAGGTATAAATCCCTTCTTTTTGTCTGCTTTTATCTGCTACTTGATTTTCATCATCGTTCTCCCTGAAATAAGTCTTTTGAAAATATAATAGTACGGTAATCGTGTTCAGGCTTGATGCTCTTTTTTGTTCAGACCACGTAGTATTTTCAGGCTTCAGTCTGGGCAGAAACAAAAAATTAGGCTTCAGTCTGGGCAGAAACAAAATTTCAGACTTGAGAAGATCTCTGTGTTTTATGTGCCTGGAATCGCTAATTGGCTATTTATAAGCTCTGAACTTGGCATATCAAGGACCATACTTGTGCATGTTAAGACTATTAAAGGTGTACTGTTTTGAAAATTCATTAATGTGTGTATTTCCAGCCTACCAGTTACCGTAAGCCATCAAGGCCATTGCAGACGAGCTTACCATCACGATCTCTTGAGGTGAAGTATAAAGATATTTTAAGCTGTGGGTTTTTTTTGGGGGGGGGGTGGGGGGGGGGGGGTCTTTTTGCCCCCTGAGTAGTAATAGAAGTAATTGGAAAGTAATGAAATTCTTATTTGTGTGTGTGTGTTTAATTGGTCATAATTTTTAACTCATGCTATGTACATACCTTTTTTTATTTTCTTTTTTTAATATATAAATGTACACAACAGTTCTCTACAGTGCAGTAAGATATTTTAGCAGAGAAAATTTACACTGAGCTACAGTTTCCCTCCTCGCCCTCCCCCCTGTGGATTGAATTTCATTGCATTCAACTAATAACTAATGTTTTCACATATAAACACATGCACATTGATAACACTCACACACAAATCACATGGAGGATTCTGACAAGGACACCGATTTCAAGAACTGGATCTGAATAAATTGCAACTCGAGAAGAAATAAAAGCAAAAGCTATGTTCTGTTGTATTTTTGTTATTATAAGTTGTGACTGTCTGAGTTATTGAAAGAAGCATGTTAAAGGATATTGAATGAGAGAGAATGAACCTATCCCTGTCTTTTTGTGCAGATGCCAGTGAGGGGATTGCCATTGAGAGGGCCCCCTGTCCAGCACCGTCAGTCTCCAGTTGCTGCCAGCATTGCTAAGAATCGGCAGGTTGTCTCTCTGCCCTCACAACGACCCAAGGTCTCCTCGACTGTCACACAAACGACAGAGGAGAGAAGCAGTGTGGTCCTTGAGGAAGATGAGGTGTGTAAGAGTATCCAGAATTCAACAAACCATATTGTGTTGTTTCAGGTTGTCTTGTCAGGTTTTATACAGGAATTAGAGTCTTGAAAATACTGTCGACTGCTTGCCTTTTGTACTTCATCAGTATCTTGTAATTCTTGTTTGAGAAATTCAGCTTGCTTCACATTAAATTTGAGAAATATTTGTATGATTCACTTTCACTGTTGACTGGTGAGGGCAAAAATTGTGGGGTTTAGTATTTGAATAGCTTTGTTCTTTATATGTTTTCAGAAGAGTTGCTCTGTAAATGGTTATACATGACTGCACTAGTGGAAGAAGTTGACTAGACCCAGATAGTTGATGTTACAAATAGTTTATGTGTCAGGATGAAGACACGCAGGAGCAGAAGAGGAATGATGTGCCACAGAAGGCGGAGTTCCCAGAGCCTGCTCCATCCAGAACCAGTGGCAAGATGAAGCATCAGAAATCTTACGATACCCGTGGCCGCAACAGACACCCAAGCAGGGAGGAAGACAATGTGAGTGCTTTGTATGTATATGAGTGTGGGGGTGTCATGGGTGCTTTCACTTATAAATTAGTATCCTGGCGTTAAAATTCTGATGGTAATCTGGCTTGGTTTCTTTTTCTAAATGATGAATAGGTCATGTTTTATTTCTCAAGTATTTTTTTTTTTTCTAGGATGTCTTGCCTTGTGGAAGACTTGGACATAATGCAGTTTCCGGCTCAAATGTTTTTTCAGAGTTGGCAGGACCTGTGTGTGTGTGTAGCCACCCCACAATGATTGCTTTGGATCTGTGTCAATGCAGGTGGCAGAGTTGCCCAATCTGCGTACAGACTTCACGCTGCCTATCGGTTCCATGCCAGCCTTCAACCTGGGGTTCCCAGCCTTCACCACTAGTCCCCTGGCTGCCTCTGGCTCTGCCTCCTCTGCACCAAAAGCAGCATCAGGAATGTCAGGGTCTGGAGCTACCACTGTTGAGGCCTCAGTCAAGTCAGACCAAAGCCCAGCAAAACTGCAGTTCACGTTTTCCTCTCCCATACACAAGTCGGCCCCTGGACCGGCACAGCCTTCCTCATCTCCTGCCACTGTAAGTTACAGTGCATGTGTTTGTGTGCCAGGTGTCTATATTTTTTCAATTTTTACTGTGTACTATTTCAGCATGTTTTCTATACTTGTGCCCTGGACTTCTTCAGACATTTGAAATCAGAGGGAGAGTAGGATTTCTAGAAATTGCCTTTCAAAAGACATAATCAGAGCTGGTGTGAAAAAACATTCCGGTTGGTTGTGATACATTCACACAATTTTGAACAAAATTAGAATTCCAAGATTTTATTAACCTTTGACCCCCATTCTGGCATTGAGGATTTCAGAAAACATACTTCAAGAATACTAGATTAACACACCATTTGCATCAAGTAAGGTAAAATATGGGTTAGATTCCTTCTGCATGAAAGTATTTTGTGCAACATTGCAACTCTTCATGAATTTAAAACTTAGAGAACCTGTTTACGTGCAGAAAATAATTTACTAAAATGAAAATACAGACCTTGGACATGCATATTTATCAAGCAACAGTCTTTTAGCAGTATCAGAAAAATATGGACTCTCCATAATTAAATGAAATTCATCTCCAACAGTATTCATGTCATATTTTTTACAGATACAATAGTCATAGCAATTCCATCTTTCTGCCCTGTTTCAATTGGTAATCAATGATTATCACATTTGAATTTGATAAACAAAATTATGTTTGTAATGGGCCATTGACCGATATATTTTTCTCAGAAATTCCATTTTTATAGTGCGATGAAACATTTGTACTTGATTGTAATGATTCCATCCATATCTTTTCAAAATTATCCTTCTAAGCAGTAATGACATTGCGACATAAATAACCTGCGTTTGAAAATAGCTGTGATTCCCAGACACTGTGAAACCCCATATAAAAATTTAGAGCATAGTAGGAATCCATTCTCATCCTTAAAATTATGTTAACAAATTATATTATGTGCTGTACGTTTTTTGAAGATATTTTTTTCTGATTCACCAGACATGAGAGAAGTCGAAAACCTAATTTGTCTCCATTTAATTTTGACTAAAGTGGGTATGTTCCAGTTCCATTGAATATCAAGTTGCTTCATGCATAATTCCTTTTCTGACACCAAGACGATGCACCAGTATCTACATCTGACATTGGAACATGTGAAACATGTAATTTGAAAGAAAAAGGGTATATATCTCTGTGTTTACAAATAATAGTTGTGTTCAGACGTTTAGACCATATTGGAAACAAGACATTTTTCAGACTGTCAGTGTATACAAGTGCTCAAGTCCGTGTGTGAGAGGGACTGAGTGGGAGTGAAGATGGGTTTAACTCGCTCGGGACAGCAAGTTTTCTCCCTTGCTTTTCCCCACAGACAGTCCATTGTAAGGGTGTGGGGAAAAAAATTACAAAAAATACAAAATACAGACTAAGAAAATAAACTTTCAGAAGTAGTTTATTACGTGTTGGGTTGTTACATAATTATAAAACAAAAAAATTCAAATTTCTCATCTTATTTTTACAGTTTTGCCATTGCGTAGAAAATAATGTCAATTTTTTGCACCCTGAATCACCACACCCATGCTCGCTTTCTGCACTTAATTCACTTTCTTCTTTATCATCATCCACCTCTTCGATGTCCGACCCTTCAGTTTGTAGCATTTCAAGTACTTTAGCAATACTAAAACATTGCCGTCGCTGCTTTGTTCGCTCTGCAACATTTTGAGAAGAACCTGCTTCAGATGCCATTTGCTAACAGGTTGCCATGTGAGCAGGCAACTGGTCAGTGACTTTGTCAGTGTGTGTGTGAGACAGGCCACACATGACAGGCTGGCCAGTGATACCATTCGGTTGTGGAGTGAACCAGAATAGCCCACTCTTCTGGCTAATCACAGAATCACGTGTACAGCGTGTGATGGATTTTTAGTTTTGGAAAATGCTATTCTGTTCTGTCATCCGAATCCAAATACATTTTATGTAGGAATGCTTGTGCATTCCATCGTCCAGAGAGAGTTAACATTAAGTGGAATTGGTATGATTGTATTCTCAAAGTTGTTTCAGGCTAAATAAAGTTTCCTGCTTGTAGACCTGTGTTGGATAACTTCTGGGGAATAAAACAGATTCTCCCAGCCACTCATTCTGTGTCTTGTGTCTCTGTCTCTCTCTCCGTTGAAACTGCAAATGTTTCTCATGTTGACAGGATTTCCGGTTCAGCAGTCCCCTCAAAGTGTCTGACAGCATGTCGGCTGACCAGCAGTCAACCTCAGCAGTGACCAGCGGTTTCAGCTTTGGGTCCTCGGCTCAGAATACTGTGTCAGCGTGGGGCTCCACCGAGGCCAAGCCTAAGTCAGGGACTGCCGGTATGTGAGCTGCTTGTTTCATCTTGACACCGTCAGCCTTGAGTTGAATAGGGGAGGTGCTGTAATCAACAGAAAACAGGGGGGAAGTGTGACCTTAAGTCAGAAGTTCTTCTGATTGTTACTGATTGAGTGAGGTATGTAGAAGGTTCACTTGTATATCTAACCAGTTGTTGGAAAAGTTTTAAACAAGAGTATATAGTCTCCCTGTTTGTTGAGCATAGTGTGCTTCAGTGTGTAACTGTTTGTACTTAAATGTTTTGTTTTTTCAGAAACTGACACTTTTGTGAACATAAAATTCTGCATGACAATGGACATTGAATCGATTGATAAAGAGGTCTTATAAGTTTGTATGATGTTTAGACTAGTGGCCATATCTGTTTTTGTGCAAGAATACACATGAATGACAGAAAGTCATGGATTTTTATGTTAAAGTTCTGATATGTTTGCCATGTAAATTTTACTTTCCCCCCTTCCCCTTTAAGGATTAAGGGTATATGTGCAACTATGAGCATTGTTAACCAAGACCATTTTGAGAAAGCTTGGAAAAGTCTTGTGTCAGCTATTTGACATGAGTGTAATCAGAGCTGATGTTTGCAGGGAATTCCTTGTCCAGCCCTATGGGTGGCTTTGGTAAGGTGACCTCCCCTGTGAGCTCTGGTGTCAGCGCAACAAGCTCCTCTGTGGCGGCAACACCTTCCTTTGGTGGTCCTCTGAAGGTTGCCTCTTCACTGAAGTCTGGCAGTGTTATGGACGTTTTAGGCAAAAGCCCCATGGGCTCCACCTCTCTTGGTGTTAAAGCCTCCAGTGACCTGAAGCAGGGCAGTGTGATGGATGTGCTGGGAGGGAAGAATGACTGGAAGACAGGTGCAGCATCAGCATCTCCCTTGAAGCCAGCAGCAGAACTGAAACCAGGCAGTGTCATGGACATCCTGGGCAAACAGTGTAAGTCTGTTGTTACTAATGGTGCCACTTCCCTCCCTCTCATCATATTTAGACTGGAAGTTTGATTTGAGACTTTATGACAGGGTTGTACTCCTATGCTTTCTAAGTATTATATAACAATTTTATTATGGTTTGTCATGTCTGCCAAGCCTGCATGTTACAAGTGCTGGTAGTATTGGCGAGAAAATCAGCAAGTCATGAGACACATCATGATGACAATTGACTGTTTGGATCAGGTGGTCATTTTCACCTGACAGTTAATGATGAAAATCTCAAGTGATCAGAATGCTAGCATCTACACCATGCAGCTGGAAGTGGGAAAATCTGGACCTGCAGTCTAACATCTTTTATCTTGTATTTGATTGTCTGATCTGTTGAAATCAGATATTATTTACAAACATCTGCGAAGTGATGATTATAGTTAATGATTTGCTTTTAACACTTTTGTGGTTTTGAAGTACCTTTCTGACTTGCAACTGAGGGAATAGTTCAATTTTGAATCAGTTGCTAAATGAAAGAAAAGTGAAATATCACTATGATACATTGAACAAAACCTGATGTTCCGATGTTCACCTTGTGCTTGGCATGTCTGTTGCTTCCTCAGCAGCCTCCTCCAGTGGCAGTGACAGTCTGATGAATAAGTTTGCCCCTCCTGGGGGCAGCTGGGAATGTGAAGTCTGCATGATACAGAACACCTCTGATGCCAGCAAGTGTGTGGCCTGTAGCTCCTCCAAACCCAGACAGTCGAGCAAAGGTAGGTCGGCCAGACTACACTGTATTTGCTTGTTTGTTAAATGTTTAAACACAGCTGTGTATTTCTATGGTCTTCTTTTCTGCTACAATTGTGTGTTACCACAAAAGTGAATGATTTGGAATCATGTAGTATTTAAGAAAGAATAATTTTACAGTACATGGGAAGTGATTGATTTGGAATGCTGTTGTGTTAAAGGGAGTGAGGAGTAGACAACATGAAGATTTAGTTTACACTCTGCTGTTAGATAAGATCATAGTGAAGAACAATGAAGATAATTCAGTGTGGAGGCTGTGAAATAGCCTCCAGGCATTCCTCTTCATAATTGTTGGTGTAGGGTATCAGTATGCTGTAAGCTTCATTTTTTTTTTTCAAATGTCTGATGGCTGTGTAATGGGGAATCTGGATGAGCACTGTCGGAGTGATGCCACTGAAACAGTGGGAAGCAAGAGAAAAAAAAAAGTCTGTTTGTGTTTGCTGCCAGTGTGCGGGACAAGCTCTTCCAAGCCATCAGTGAGCAACAGCAACAGCCTGTTTGCCCAGTTTGCTCCCCCTGCGGGAAGCTGGGAGTGTGAAGCCTGCATGGTGCAGAACAAAGCTGATGTGGACAAGTGTGTGGCATGCCAGACTCGCAAACCTGGGCCTGGTGAGTGCTCCACTTTTCTCTTTGACTTGTTTGTCTTTCTTTCCTTTCTTCTCTCTCATGTCTTGTCTTTATGTTTCTTTCCTTTCCCTCTCTCTTCTGTGACGTTCTGTGGGTTCTCATTGCTTGGTTAGTTGGACTTGGAGGTGGGGGATCCCTTTCTTCCCCCCTGGCAGATGAGACCTGCCGACTGCTTCTCTTGAAGCGTTTGCATATTACATCAAGCTTCAGGGTGCTATGCTCAGTATAGAATGCTGAGCTAAAGTAGCAAAAGTGAATTATTGATTGAAAATAATAGAAACAAAAAATGAAATTATAGATACCTGTTGTGAACTGGCATGAAGGGGGGTGATCAGCTAATGAAGTTACTGGCACATGATTATCAGCCAGTGAAAGTTTTTGTTTCATTTTTCTCCATTTCCACTTCTCAGAATGCTATCCCTCAACTTTGATGTTTCACCTGGCTGACTTTTATTAAAAACATTAAAAACATGGCTGTGCGGAGGAACTTGAAATGAGCAGGATGGGAGAAGCACCGCAGAAACAGAGCACATGATGATGCAGCTCGGGGGAAATAAATTGGTTTCTGTTTGCTGCCAGTGTGCGGGACAAGCTCTTCCAAGCCATCAGTGAGCAGCAGCAACAGCCTGTTTGCCCAGTTTGCCCCCCCTGCAGGAAGCTGGGAGTGTGAAGCCTGCATGGTGCAGAACAAAGCTGATGTGGACAAGTGTGTGGCATGCCAGACTCGCAAACCTGGGCCTGGTGAGTGCTCCACTTTTGTTTGACTTGTTTTTCTTCCTTTGTTTGCTCTCTTGTCTTGTCTTCTTTTTTTTCTTTTTTTCTTCCTTTTTTTTCTCTGTAGTGTTTTGTGGGTTCTCATTTCGTGATCAGTGCATGAGGGTATGTACAGGTATCGCATCTGCCCCCCTTTTTTTCTAGCAGATGTGCAGTGTGTGTGGAGACCTGCCAACTGTCACGTATTGAGTGTAGTATGCTACTTCCAGATTCAAATGTTACTCTTGATAGTAAAATGCTATGCTGCAATTAACCTTTGTCTTTGAACTCTACCTATTCTGTGCTGTTTGTCTTGTAGACTAAGCAAAATGGTCTGTTTCGTCCAGCATCTTGCTTTCATGTCAGTTTATGTTGCTTTTGTTGTGAAATACCCAAGGCATAAAGCAGTGATAATGCCAGAAAAGGTTAAAACGTCATTTAATTACACATACTAACCGTGACCCACCAGTGCAGACTCCGGCAGGGGTCTGAGATTCCTGCCGGAATTTTTAGATGTGATAGCAGCAGTTGCCTGCATGTTACTTAACCAGGAGTATGATTTGTAATATTTCTATTGATGTTTATAACAAACCTATATGATTTCATGCTGTATGGAGATTTGATTTATTATCGAAATATTTTTTGCAGTTTTCACCAAGCTGGTTTCTGTGTAGGGTGTGAGACAAGCATTTTGGAGTTTTTGTTGTGAACTGTATCAGCGGGAAAGTCATTATGAAGGTGGGAAAGTCGTATCAATAGATACTGTCAAATTTAGTATGGATAGATACTGTAAAGTTTGTTAAAGTTTGGATGGTTAAATTACATGCTGCTGGATGTTGGCTACCTTGAATGGAGACATTACTATTTCAAGCACACATCTCTCGGTTTGACAAAAACTTATGTGGCAGTGAGCTCATGAACACTACAAATACCCTTGTATGCTCAGGCATGCAAGATGAACTTTTAAAATATGTAAGTGCATGTCCTGTTAATAGGTTGCCTGTCCATAATTTTCGTTCACTGTACGTTTAAAAATTTATTATATTATTTATTTATTTATTTAATTTTTGCTGCCCCATCATCTGCACCGTTTCAGTGGCATGACTCCCACGCTGCTCATTTAGATCCTCCCATACACGGCCACACCCAGGTTCATCCGTCACAGTTCCAGCATCAGCAGTCTGCAGGGAACCATTGATGTTAGGTCGCCAGGTGGCCACACACCAGAGGAGACCCTGCACTGCTGCTGAGTCACTTCGGTGGTGTTCAGTGGTGCCTGTTCTGATTTAACGTACTTAGGACAGTACCTACTAAGCCCCCTACTAACGACAGTAATGGCTTAGTCGCAGAGCCAGACTGAGTGAGCGTCCCTCCCAGAGTGGAGACCGCCACCACATCCCCCTAACAGCAGCTCCCCATGAATCTGCCGACACTGAAGACATTGACAGGACTCACCCCAAGCAGGGAAGTGGAGAGGTATTGAAACTTAGGTCACCATGAGAGCAGGACATGAAAGGCCACAGACTTTGAGACTGTTTTGTTTACATTGATGATGATGGAGGAGGATGACGATAACAGTGTTGCTGTGGAGGTCCATTTTGGTTTGGGACTGCGTGACAAGGCTGTACTCTACGCTTTCTGTCATAATGATATCCCAGCATTAACCAGGCCCGAGAGATACAGACACTTGCAGTGTTGGTCAGGTAAATGGAGCAACACCCAAAGACGTATCCGTGAAGTGGATGACACTTGATTGTGTGGTCCCAGTCTCCCCATTTAAGCCCATAGCATACTCAACTCTGGGTAGGAGCTGGCCACGGGCCAAAAAATCCACCTACGCTGGGATTCGAATCTGCGTGCTCCCAGCCATCAGTCCGTGATGCTAACCACTTCGCCATGGTGACTGGTATTTACTGTACATATTTTGTCAATGCTCATGTTGTCCTTGGTGCAGTGTCCGCTGCGCTGAAGTCGTCTACCAGCAGTGGGGACAGCCTGTTTGCCAAGTTTGTCCCTGAGGCAGGCACCTGGGACTGTGACGCCTGTATGCTGCAGAACAAACCCGGGGTGACCAAGTGTGTGGCCTGTGACACCCTCAAACCAGGAGCCAGTGAGTCTTATATTTTTTTATGTGATATAGATTTTTTTTTTTCTTCTTCAAAAGTTGGTTTTTCTTTTCAGTGTGTTATGTTTTTTCACGCACATGTCACTTCATGTTACTTTGCAACAAAATGGAAAACCCTGTCCTGTTCCCAATCCCTGATCAAGGGGTTAATTAAATGATGAAGCCCCCTGAAAACGGAGCATGGCTGCCCACATGGCGAGTAAGAACGGTCATACACGTAAAAGCCCACTTGTGTACATATGAGTGAACGTGGGAGTTGCAGCCCACAAAGGCAGAAGAAGAAGAAGAAATGGTAAGATTTTCCAAGAGATATTGGCATATCTTCTGACTGAATTTTTATTATTATTATTTTTTTTTAATGATCTTTGTTGAATATGACTGAAGTAACTCAGCAGCAGTGCATGGTTTCCTCTAGTGTGGGTCCTCCTGATGACCCAGCATTGATAGCAGTATGCTGCTGGGACTGTGGCAGATAACTCACTTTTATGGGGAATTCTGCAAAGAGCTGCATGGCAGTTAAGCCACTGGAGCAGCATAGATGATGGGAGGGGGGACTCCCCCCCTTAAAAAACCTGTTTTATAGTCCTTTCTCAGCAGTTTACTTGAGATTTGTGGATGTCAAATAATATGAAGAAAACAAGAGGGAGAGCAGTACAGAGATATGCCGTGGTTTACATCATTGATTGTACATACTTTTTCAGCTGCCCCCTTAGCATCGACCAGTGGTCAGTCTGACAGCTTGATGGCCAAGTTCAAGAGGCCAACAGGGGATTGGGACTGTGACGTGTGTCTGGTGCAGAACACGGCTGCTCACACCAAGTGTGCTGCCTGCCAGAGTCCTCGGCCTGGTGCCATGGCTGCAGGTAGGTTAGCTGGACATGGTGATGGGGTTAGGCAGGGAAGGGGAGGTAAGCTGGCATGGGAGAGAGGGAGTGTCTTCTTTGACTGCTTTACCCTGAACTCTGTACAGTAGGGAGTCGTCGGTGTGCCACACGTAAGAACTGTTAACCAGATTCCTAAAGGTCTGTTGATTGTGTGTCAAAATGGGATGTGTCTCAGTTGTGTGTCAAAGCCGGATGTGTGTCCGCAAATGATATTCCTGTCCTTTCTGCAGTCCATTGGGTTTTTTATGTCTGCCCACCCCTCTCCCTCCCTCATCAGTTCCTTGGAGCATTGATTTTAGTAAGACCATTGGATCATGTTTCAAGGTCATGGATATACATAATTTTCTTTTCTTTAACTGTAGAAGAGAGAGTATGAAAGGTGTTTTGGTGCAACAGAACAAACCCTGTCAGTTACTGGTTTGGTATGAGCAGTTTTGGGTAACTGTATACTTTTTAGGATTTAAAAAAAAAAAGAAGAAAAAATTGTAGCTCGTGTGGCATGGATGATATGTTTTTCTGAATTTGTATTGAATATCTTTGCCATGATCTCGTCATTTCCAGAATATGATCCAACAGTTAAGAAGTTAGACCCATGATATACCAGGCATATCATTTTGAATCTGATGTCTCTGCCTTCCAATTCTGAGTTGGTTGTTTCCAAATTTTTATTTCTGTTTGTCTGCAATCTTTTTTCCTCGCGTTCCTTGAGGTCTGCCCCCCCCCCCCCCCCCCCCCCCTGAGTGTGTGTTTTTTCATCACTACCACTGTCCTTATGTGCATGGGTGCAACTCTTCCGTCATGAGACGGATTTCAGTCTTTAGGTGGTTTTTTTTTTTTTTTTGGTCATAAACAGAATGTCTGTTTTCTTGGGGGGGGGGTGCCTACCCGTTCATGTAATCAAAGAGAGCAATGCGTGACTGACTGAGGCCAGGTTGCATCTGTGTGTGTGAGACTAAAGTTTTAAGGACAGCAAAGTTTGAAAGGCATGTCCAGTTTTCTGTGTTTTGAAAGAGATCTGTGCTTTTGCTGTGCAGACCCTTGTTTGATATGGTGTGGAGTGGGGGTGGGGGTTGTGCTGGAAGTGCTGATAGCATTTTCCTTGCCATAAGCAGAAAGTTGTACTCTGCAGTTTGTGCCTTTGACCTTGTTGCATTTTCACTGATCTTGACCAGTTGTGGGTGGGAAAAAAAACCTAGTGACCTTGCGGGTTGGTTGTGGAGCCACAACATTTTTTTTTTTTTCCTGAGAATGCTTTAAAAAAAAAAATGTTTTGAAAGAGTTGAAGTTTAACTCCAAGGTAGGTGTTGTTGCTGATACAGTTGTGTGGTGTGCAGGCACAGAGCCTCCTGCAGCCCCAGCCCCGGCCATCAAACTGGCCCCAGGCGGGGGTTTGACCTTCACCTTGCCCTCTACCCCCTCCTCCTCCTCCCCTTCCCCTTTCCTGGCGGGCAGTTCCACCAGCACACAGCCCTCGACAGGAGGTTTCAAATTTCCAGCGACGTCATCCACCTCCTCTACTTCCTCAGCAACTGGAGGGTTCCAGTTTGGATCATCGTCTGGGTCCACAGCGCCCTCTACCACAGGAGGCTTCAATTTTGGTCAGCATGATACCTCTAACAGTGCCTCCACCCTCTCCTCTACAGGCTTTACCTTTGGAGTGAAAGACTCTACTGCTGCCTCTGCCACTTCATCGTCTGTTTGTAAAACTGTGTCACCTGCCAGCTCCAGCTTTCAGTTTGGCATGTCGTCCAGTTCAGCAGTCAGTGCTGGTAGTGGGTTTACATTCGGGAGCTCTACTGCCGCCACCACTACCTCTTCTTCCTCAGCCACCTGTGTGACGACCTCAGCGTTTGCTCTGGGATCCACCACAGGGACTGGAGGGTTTCAGTTTGGGGCTGCGGCTCAGACCCAGACAGCAGACACGAAAAATGAGGCCAGCAAATTGACTACAAGTGAAAGTGTGAGTAGGACGGAGGGCTTGACCTTCAGCCCAGTGTTTGGTGCCGGGAAACCTAGTAACAGTTTTCCTCTGGGTGCGGCTCCGTCTGTGGTGTCAGGCAGTGTAAGCTCATTGACTACGGGGGGCTTTCAGTTTCAGGGGCCCACCAGCAGCGGTAAAGACAGCACCCCTTCACCGTTCCTCGCTTCTCCCACTGTGTCAGCCAGTGAGACCCCAAAAACAAACAATGGCAGTGCAGCAAGCAAGTCTTCTTCCCTGCCTGGTGGGTTCAGTTTCTCTGTTCCTGCCAAGCCCACCTCTAATGCTGCACCTAAATCTGGACTGTTCGCCTCTGCTGAAACGGATTCATCGAAGAATGGAGTCACCAGCACAACACCCAGTTCTTCTGCTTCCCAAGGATTTATGTTTGGTGCTGCCAGTTCCGGCAGCAGCCTTCCGACCAATTTATTCAGTTCTGTGCCTCAGCTCAGCAGTGCCAGCTTCCCAGCTTCCAAACTGCCAGTGAATGGGGAAGTTGAGGCTCAAGCACCATTTTCCTTTGGACAGCCGTCAGTCCCGGCATCGTCAGCCACTGGGGGCTTTATTTTTGGAGCACCTGTAGGGGGCAAAGACAGCGGCAGCACAAGCAACTCCTTGACACAGGCCAAGTCCTTCAGCTTCGGGGGAACTGATACAGCTACTGTCAGCAAATCTACCACCGAGAAGCGTCACCTTGATAATGGTAAATTGGTTTCTTGTAATGTGTACGAGTGTACTGTATCAGAATATTAAATGTATTGAGTGATAGGTTGGATTGTGACTGACTGCTTTTCACTTCTTTTTAGAATATTTTTATCTAGTATGGCTGATTGGCACCTGAGATGACTTAAATACTTTGCTGTCAAATTAGCTTTGGGAGCTATGAGTTTCTAATAGATTGGTTGGTTTGGGGAGTTGGGGGGGGGGTTAGATATTTTTGTTCTTGCATTCTACAGAACTTAAAAAGTGTAAGGAAAATCCAGTTTCATCCCTTCCTCCATTCTACCACTCCCCCTTTCACACTCTCTCTCTCTCTCTCTCTCTCTCTCTCTCTCTCTCTCTCTCTCTCTCTCGCAGTCAAGTCAGTCAGTCAGTCAAAAAACAAGGATATTCTGATCTATACTATAGAATTAGAAACTAGATATCTGTAATACTTTTTCTTTATTTCTGACATGGTTCAGAGTTTAGGTGTGGTTCTGCACACTGTTAGTCTACATGTTCATCACAGAATCACGGGTCATTGCTTACCCCTCACCCCTCCTTACATAAAGGTTATTTCATGTGCATTTTGAGTTTTGACCATCAAATTATTGGGTATGTGAAACAGATTGAATTGTGTGAGGCAGTATATATGGGGAGATGCTAGTGTTTGCTGAGGAAAGACCACTTCTAGCATTTAATTACATAACACAGCAGTCATTGCTAATGTTTATTTGGTAATTCTGAACCACTGATTGTTGCTGACTGTTATTGATTATAAAGTTTCATCTTACAATACAAATTACAATTAATAAAAACAAAAAGTTGAAACAAGCAAAGCAGTACAGCTGAAAGAGACACTAAAAGATCTATTTTGTAACTGTCATTAGACTTAGTGTTGAGTCTAGTATCACTGTTTCAGGCAGTTGTTTTCCTCTGCTTTCTGGAAATCCAAACTCTCACATTTGCTATCTCTTGGTTTTCAGAAAATCCCTTCATGTCAGCATAATGTGCAGACCTGCTTGTGTCTATCTTAATACCCTTCATTTGTATGCAGGCATAAGACCAAATGATAAAATGTAAAGATCCGGTTATCTGTCATTCTGTGTCAGTATAAGGAGGGATAATATGGAAATAAGAATATGCATACTGCCATAAATAAGTTGTGGTAACTGGTGTCCATGTCAGTGCAAGTTGGATTATGGAAATAAGAATATGCATTCTGCTATAAATATGTTGTGGTAACTGGTGTCCACGTTTGTGCAAGTTGGATTATGGAAATAAGAATATACAACAAAAATGAAGTATAGCTGATAAGTTAAATATACAACTATTGGGGGAGGGGGGGGAATGTGCCCCTATCTTGCCAGCTCTTGATTTTGTTGAAAGAGCCACTCTGTATATGTCCAACAGAAGTTGCCTGTCAGTGCTGAAGAATATCTCTCAAATTTAGACTGTCCAGGTGATTGGTTTTCAGAAGGGAGGAAACTGCACTTATTCTGAACAGTCATTTATCTTTTAATCTGCAGGAGCTTCAAGTTTAATAGCAGTGTGGTCAGTGATGCAGAGAATGTGGGTTTTTTTTTTGTTTTTGTTTTTTCAAGTGAAAATGCCTGGTGCATTGAAGCCAACGTAGGCTGAGGAAAGCAAAAAAAAAAATTAAAAAAAATGGCGCTGTATTCCGCTGGAGTTTATAATAGACAAGAGACAATTTATTTTCAGCCTCAAGGTGGTGTCAAAGCATGCACTGATCTATGTATGCTCAACCATGACTGCTTATTTAGAAAAATTGTACTGAGTAATGATGGCTTCTTGTAAATGTAGCTCATTTTTGTTTCCTGGCCAGTATAAGTTTTTAGAATGTTTGTCTGCTTGATATCAAACTGCGGAGGAACTACAGTAACAAATATTTTGGTGTTCGGAACTGCATTAGTAATCACTAATTGTTTTGCAGGACTCCAATAAGAAAAACCTACTGAAGCCAGGAGGCCTTTTGGCCTGACAGGCTTTCAGAAGAGAAAAATCAGTGTAAAGTGACTGGCTTGCTGCTACATCAATGAGTCCTTTCAAATTTGTCTGTGCCCATGGCCAGTGACCATCTTCAAACTGAACCCTGATAGTCTGTACTGTACGTAGCCATCAGCCAGTTTGTTGAGAAATTCCTGCAGTGAGCTCGTGTTTGTTTGACAGACATTGGACAGTCTGATGCGAAAAAGCGTCCAGGCCTAACTGGGCTATCATCCACTGGTGGCAATGAAGGATTCAAGTTTGGCAACCCCACTGCTGGTGCTGGGACAGACCTATTCAAGTTCTCTCAGACGTCTCAGGGTAAGTCCAGAAGTCCTTTGATTGTTTTATATATTTATTATCAGGATTGCAGTGTCACTTTTGATCTTCCATGTGTTCCTTCTTGACGTACTTGTGGATGCAGCAGAGCTTGAATCTGTGCATCCAGTCCTTATAGACCATGGATTTACTGTAGTGTTTCAGTAAATGTACAGAGCTGTACTTGAGGAGCTCTGAATACTGTATTGAAATAGGGTGCTCATCGGAGAATTAGGACCCTTATTCAGATACAAGTTTTTGATTTGATCACAGTCATCAAACAGCTGGAAATTTTTGAAGGCAAAGACAGAGAGAGAGAATTGTAAAACAAGAAAGAAGTACGGTTACTCTTGGTGAGACAAAAGGCACACTCCTTCAAACTTGCTGCTGAGTGCTTTCCATCAACTTGGTACAGGATGAAGTGAATAAAAAAAGAAAAGAAAAAAAAAAGAAAAGAAAGAAAAAGAAATGAACCCTAAGAGGGGTGGACGTGAAGGAGATCTGTGTTAATCCAACACAATCAGTTAGTGATTTTACTACAAGTCAAACTAAAGAAAGGAACGGGGGGAAATAGGTGTTGGGGGGTACACAGAGAAATAAAGTCAGAGATATTCTGAAGAGATACCTGGTTTTATCTACGTGTGTCTCTACCTGTATGCAAGTTCAATGGAAGCACCAGATGCCTGTGGTTTGTGTATGTGTGTTCTTTCACCAAGAGTAACAGGACTTGCCAGTTGTTGAGTAAGGAAGTGGATGTGGTGACAGGGTCCCAGGACAAAGGTGCCAGCCTGTCAGCTTTTGGGGGCCAGGCCGCTGGCTTTGGCGCCAGCATGCAGGGTGGCTTCAGCTTCCCCAACGCTGCCAGCAGCACAGGGGTACAACAGGCAGGCTCTGTCTTTGGGGCAGGGGCTGGCACTGGCACTGGGCAGTTCTCCTTTGGCCTGGCCGCTGGGTCCCAGAGCAACGCTGCTGCTGCCTCTCCCTTTGGGTCTGATGCCTCCTCCGCCCCAACCCAGGGTATATGGCTGAGTGTTCGATGGTTGTCTCCCTGTGCGGTGTTTGTATCATTCTGTGCCGATGCCTGTGTTGGATAGAATTTTGTCTACCATGCTGTTCTTGTATCATTCTGAGCCAACATGTGGGGATACTTTTGTTTGATAGTTGTCTCTCATGCCGTGTGTTTGTGCCAATGTGTGAGGATGCCTATGTTTGATGGTTGTCTCCCATGCTGTGTGTTTGTGCCAACGTGTGAGGATGCCTGTGTTTGATGGTTGTCTCTCATGCTGTGTGTTTGTGCCAATGTGTGAGGATGCCTGTGTTTGATAGTTGTCTCCCATGCTGTGTGTTTGTGCCAACGTGTGAGGATGCCTATGTTTGATGATTGTCTGCCATGCTGTATTTGTGTTTCTGTATGCCAAAATATGAAGATATGTGTGTTTGCCTGTGGTGTGACTTTATCACAGACTGAATCACAGTTTTCTCCTTATTGCTGAATAGCTGTTTGGCAGCACATTCTGCACTGTGTCAAACTGGTTCAAGCCATGGCCAGTAGGTTTGCTCTCATGACCACATTTTAACGCTTGTGCAGCTCTGTAATCTTCACTTTTCAGGGCATTGATATGTGGTTACTTACACAGTGTGACAGCAATGCACATTATGGCTGTGCAGCAAAGCTGTTAACGATTAATATAATTTCTGGTAGTTTTGATTGTTGAGGATGAATAGTGCTTGCACAGTTTTTGTTCCAGAATAATAATTTGCTTATAGTATATACCTTATACTGTGTTGTGCAGAATGGTTAAGATGTTTATCTGCCATTGATAATGTCCGTGAGGGTCTGAGTTTGATTCCCGTTCTCACCCTTTCTCCCAAGTTTGACTGGAAAATCAGACTGAGATCGTAGGCTTTTGGGTGAGACGACAAAAGCGAGATTCCTTTTGCAGCACACACATGGTGCACTGAAAAGAACCCATTGGGACAAGAGTGTTCTTTTGAACATTTTATATGAAATCCACTGTAATAGGTACACAAATGTAAAAGCATTTGCTCAAGGCCTGACTAGTGCTTTGGGTTATGCTGCTGTTGGGTGTCTGCCCAGCAGATTTGGTTTAGGATAGATTTCCAAACGCAGTGAAGCCACCTTAAGAAACTGGAAACTGAAGCTGATTTGGAGTGCTAAAATAGCATTAATTTGGGTCCTTGCTTGAAATGTCAGATGTTACCAGTGATGACTGTCATGAATTTGTGAGTATGGTTATTTGGATATATTATTCCATTTGTCCAAATCAGTATCAGAAAACATAAAAGCACAGTGATTTTCCCCGTCTCCATCTTCGCCCTTGCCAGTTGCAGTATTGTGAATCCTTGCAAGCTGCAGTGTTTCCTGTTCAGAGGTGGAGGGCCCGAAGAACCCCAGCAGCTGCACCAACAAAGTCAGATGATTTATTCACCATACTGAACATTTTTTGTTTGACATTACAGGCAAGAACCCAAGTTAATAGAAACCAGGCTTTACAGCCAAGAACCCTAATTAATCATAATGAAAACCAGGCTTTACAGCCATGAACCCTAATTAATGATAATGAAAACCAAGCTTTACAGCCATGAACCCTAATCAATCATAATGAAAACCAAGCTTTACAGCCATGAACCCTAATCAATCGTAATGAAAACCAAGCTTTACAGCCAAGAACCCTAATGAATCATAATGAAAACCAAGCTTTACAGCCATGAACCCTAATTAATTATAATGAAAACCAAGCTTTACAGCCATGAACCCTAATTAATCATAATGAAAACCAGGCTTTACAGCCATGAACCCTAATTAATGATAATGAAAACCAAGCTTTACAGCCATGAACCCTAATTAATCATAATGAAAACCAAGCTTTACAGCCATTAACCCTAATCAATCGTAATGAAAACCAAGCTTTACAGCCAAGAACCCTAATTAATCATAATGAAAAGCAAGCTTTACAGCCATGAACCCTAATTAATCATAATGAAAACCAAGCTTTACAGCCATGAACCCTAATCAATCGTAATGAAAACCAAGCTTTGCAGTTAAACATTGAGCAGTGTTGCAGGTTGTCCTTGGATCTTTTGTCAGAAGAGAGGGTCCTGGGGATAGTCTCAAGACAAAAACTGATGGTTTCTTATTTATTAGTATTAATTATTATTATGATTTTATTTATTTATTTATTTATTTTTTATTATAGGGTTTAACTTCAGTGGAGCAACCCAGTCATCGTTCAACTTTGGGGGAAACAGCACCAACACTTCTGCACCCTTGTTCCAATTTGGGTCCTCAGTAAGTTGACATTGTGTATTTTGGAGATGTTCAGTTGGTAAAGATGATTGTTCTTGTGTGTGTGTGAAAGATAGGAGGGAGAGAAAGAGCGCATAGGAAAACTGGTGTGCTTGATGTTGTTAACGCCATTGTTAGTGTCTGGTTCAAAAGACTATATCTAGTGACGTATGAAAACCCAGAGTTCCTTTCTCTTACTGACTGTATGTGTGCAAGCCCATGTACGATGTACTCCATGCTCTTTTTTTTTTTTTTTTTTTTTTTTTGTAGATTTTGTGGAAGCTTGTTTTTCCCTGCTATTTTTTTTCCTTGAATTTTTTTTTTCTTCTTCTGTTTATACCATGTTTGTATTTCTATCTTTTTCTCTTTTTTTCTTCTTTTTTCCTTCGTGTGAAGGCTGGATGTAAAACAGGCCATCATTAATTGATCATTTTGCTTCAGTTTCAGTAACTTTTAGCTAAGAATTCAAGTGAGTAGTTGTGATTATTTTATTCACTGTTGCCATTGTGCATGAAAAAGCATATGTGCTTTAATAATAATAATAATAATAATAATGGATACTTATATAGCACACTATCCAGAAATCTGCTCTAGGTGCTTTACAAAAACGCTTTTGATAACATAAAACATTATATCTATGTTACATACACACACCAAAATGTGACCACACACACACACACACGCGCACGCACGCACGTACGCGCACACACACACGCACGCACGCACACACACACACACACTGCATACATACATTTTAACATACATGTGTATCTAACAGCTACCCTAACAAATACGCACACATAGGCAGGCACAAACTTACATAAACACACGCACACACAATACGTGTACAATATGTGTACAATGTGCTTTATGTCATCTTCCATCCCAAAGTCTATGACTGTATGTCTGGAAAAGTTTTGGCAGAATCTTTTTCACTTCAGGGTCTGGAAAAGCCTTGGAATGTTCATAGAACTCTTGGCCAGTACCTTTCAACAGTACAATTAAAGACCCACTGAATAGACAGAAAATGAAACAAATGATTAAAATGGAACATTGATACCAGGATATCCACAAGTCTCTTTCTTAAGCTGTGTTGCAGACTTTTTTCTTTCCTTTTTAAAAAATCTATTTTGTCTTGTATTTTTTATCTGTAATTTTCAGTCTAGTCTGGAAACAATATAGAATTTTGTTTTGACCGTACCTGTGGAAACTGATACATTGGTTTGGAAAAGAAAGGAATTTTTGTTTGGTTACATCTGTTGGAGCCCAGACTGGTTACATCTTTGGGAACACAGATAATAGTCTGTAAAAGAGATGGAATTTTGTTTGGTTACATCTGTGGGAACCCAGATAATGGTCCGGAAAAGAAAGGAATTTTGTTTGGTTATGTCTGTGGGAACCCAAGTACCTATTTGTCTGGAAATGAAAGGAATTTTGTTTGACATATGTGGAAACTCAGATACTGGTGTGGAAGAGATGGAATTTTGTTTGTTTATGTCTGTGGGAACCCAGGTATTGGTCTGGAAAAGAAAGGAATTTTGTTTGGTGACATCTGTGGGAACCCTGAATTGGTCTAGAAAAGAAAGGAATTTTGTTTGGTGACATGTGTGGGAACCCTGACATGTGTGGGAACCCTGATATTGGTCTAGAAAAGAAAGGAATTTTGTTTGGTGACATCTGTGGGAACCCTGATATTGGTCTAGAAAAGAAAGGAATTTTGTTTGGTGACATGTGTGGGAACCCTGATATTGGTCTAGAAAAGAAAGGAATTTTGGTCACATGTGGGAAGCCTGGTACTGGTCTGGAAAAGAGATGGAATTTTGTTTGGTGACGTGTGGGAACCCCCTGATACTGACAAGCAGGCATGGCTGGCTGTTGCAGCAGACAGGAGAGCCGGCGCCAGCACAGCCAGCAGGGGGTGGGCTGTTTATGTTCGGCCAGACAGCGCCCTCTGCTGACAGCACGGCTCCCTCAGCTGGCTTTGGAGCCGCCCAGGCACAGGGCAACTTCAGCATTGGGTGAGTAGATCAAACAGGATAAATCATACAGATCACACTGATATAAAGTTTACCGCTGTAGGTGGGCACAAACATAATTAGATTTTGATTTTTAATAATTATTTTTCACACTTCTGGCCATGAGAAAGCACCTCACAAAGTCACAAGGCAAGAGCAAGCCAGGGTTACACAAGCACAGTATAAGGGGTCGCCAGAGGAAAGCGTACAGCGCGGTACAGTACTTGTGACTGGCTGCTGCTGCTGCACTGATGCTGTCCTATAGCTCCATTTATTGGGACACTGCGGCAGATGACAGATACCGTGCAGAAAATAAGAGAACTCTTTGGGGTCAAAAGGAAACAAACATTTTTATACTGACAGCAAAGGTGAATTTACGAAGGCATCATGGGATCATTTAGTTTGTAAGTACAATTTTGTTGACATTTTACACAATGCACAACTTGGAAATACTTTATGCTCTGCTTATTAATGTGTAGTATATAGATATCTAAATACATGTTAACCAGGTTTATTTCAATGAACATTGTTGGAGCACTGACCAGACAATTAATTCAGAAAGCATGGAAGACAGATGATGGCAAAATCAATCAGCATCATGTCTTGATGTAAAAAGAACGGCATGAAATACATATTTTTCTTCAGAAATGAACCGCTATTTGGATTCATGACTCACAAACCCTGGCACACGTCAGTCCCTATGTGCTTCTTGTTTTGCAAAATTTGATCAGAACAGCCACGTTTTACATCACACAAGTTCTGGAAAACCAAACCATACATTGATTGTGAATGAATTTCTTAAAATTAAGTTTGAAACATTTCACGTTTAGTAGTGCTTGAGATGAAGTCAAGTGTTACGTTTGAACACGGAACACATGTTCTTTGGTTGCTTTACGCAGATAATAAACTTCCTTCAGTTGTTGTTATTTTTATTTTTTATTGTTGTTTTGTTTTTGTTTTTTCTCATAGTTTTACTTTTATTACATTTTGTTTTTCTGTAATCCTACAGATCTGTTCACTGTGAGGATACACTAATCAGTTTTCTGTTGATTGATCAAATAAAAAGATACAAAGAATCTGGTGTTTTTATCAGAATTCTTCAGATAGAGGATAACTTTTTTCAAGTGATATGAATAATTCCCATTTCATAATAAGATGAGCAGTAGTACTTAAAACAGTTAAACACTGGGAAGAATTGATGTGAAAATGGAGTGCCTGCAGTGTTTCTGAAAAAATAAAATCATCCAGGGTGTGGAAGTTAGTTTAGGTGTTATGGGTTCCATATGTGTCATAAGGTTTTAGGCAATCATTAATAAAATACATAATTTTGCTCAGACTTTGATTTCATTGCATGGGTAAAGGATTGCATGATAGATTCATTACTATCATCATAAATCCAGTAATTCAAACATCTATGTCAGGAAAGTTAGTTTTGGTAACTTGGATTCAATGTTTCATGTTACAACAAAGTTTTACATAATCATTAATAAAATCTATGATTCATTGTTATCATCATGATTATTATTTATATCCCACGCAAAATTGATGTCTAATTGTCTGGATAGGGCGTTGATAATGTTCATTGAAACAAACCTTGTTAACACATTTAGATATTCATATTCTACACGTTAATAAGCAGAGCATGAAATATGTATCCAAGTTGTGCATTCAGTAAAATATCAACAAAATTGTACTCACGAACTAATTGATCCCATGCTGCCTTCGTAAATTCATCTTTGCAGTTGGTATAATACCGATTTCATTCTTTATGATATGTCATGAATGGTAAGAAACTGGAAAACATTCACAAAAATGAATTTGTGTCTTCCACCAATTTAGTATTAAATACATGAAATTGAAAACGTTTGTTTCCTTTTGACCCTAAAGAGCACTATTACTAGCTTCTGTTCAGAATCTGTTGTCTGCCGCAGTGACCTGCCCACAGATCAGCATCAGTGTGGCAGCAGTCAGTCACATGTACTGTACCGCACTGAACGCTTTCCTCTGGCGACCCCTTATACCGCGCTTGCGTAACACTTGCATGTTCTTGCCTTGCGACTCTTTCTAAGGTGATCTCAATCGGGCAGAAGTACTAAAAACATACGATTCTGGACATTAAGAGTCAAAATCTTATTGTGTTCCTGCTCCCCTATAGTGGTCAACTTTATACCAGTGTGATCAGTATGATTTATTCTATTTTATCATAAAAAGAACGGTTTTGTTGCTCACATTTTGACCTAACACAAATTTTAATCTAAATTCCTTAGCCTATTGGTATCAGTGTAGCAAATATCTCATTAACAGGCTTGATTTTTCTGACTATAGTCAGATTTCCGACCAAAAATTGTCTCCAGAGGCCATATTTTAGATTTGTATAAATCTGTTGAGAAAATCAAAGGGGGGTGAGGGTTTTCTTTTCCTGACTGACGGACGTTGTGCGGTCATTGATCAACAAAACAGACCCACAGCGTTTGCCAAAATGCCCCATGTTTGGATAAGGGAACCAATTGAGAATAAATGTTCCGTTGCTTTTATGTCATCATTCAGCTTGTCCGCATTTGGTCGTGATCTCACAACTTCAGCTTGTAGGCTTCACGACTGGTAAAGATAGCTGATTTCGTCGATTGTCTTCAGTCATCAACAAAATGAGAAAACTCACAAAGGAAAAGAAGATTTTTGCAGCAGAGATCGATAAAGGAGTGAAAAAAAAGTGGAACTAGACCTGGCAAGATGAGACCATGAAAACAGAAAAACAGAAATAACTTTATGGGTAGTAGGCGCCGTTCACAGAATCACCGCCGTGGGCAAGGCTAAGTGTGATAGGTGGTCAGATTGTATGGTATCAACTCTTCCATCCAAGCACAGAAATCTTTTTTTCAGATTTACATCAAAAAATGACCACCCGTTTTCTTGGGGGGAGGGGGGAGCCAGGGGCCTGTTCTATATCGTTTACCGATGATCTGTCAAAAATGAAAATGGAAAGCTCTTTCGAAGGCATTGTTTGTTGACCCCTTGAGAGGTGATCCAGTGACTTGTCAGAGCACCAAAATTGAAGTCTAAAGGTTTCTAAACAGTCGATTGAAGTTGTCAAAATGCCTATAACAGAAGTCAGTCCCTACATGGCATGCGTTGATATCATTGTGTCAGTGAAAAGCAAATAACGTGCACACGCATGCGCGCACGTGCACACACATACACACACACACACACACACTCTCTCTCTTTTACTTTTTCCTCCCATGCACCCCCCACCCCCCCCTTCTCGGTCTCTTTGTCTCTCTATCAGTCTATGCCAGTCTCTCTCTCACATACATAGTTGCATTGAAAACGCGCGCGCGCGCGCACACACACACACACACAGACACTAGCTACAAGATTTTGAAAATCATGTTCACAGGGCTGATTTTTACAGGTTTGAAAGCAAAAACACTTCAGTTTAGGAAAAAGTGGACTGATTTTTGTCTTCTACGGGTTGGAATACCTCAGAGGCATTGTTGGCCTTTAAGTGCAGATGTTATGGTTTGAAATTGAGAAAAACCTTCAGCTTCAGGGGTCGTCGCCCCCACATCCCCACCAGGGGCGTTGCCCCATGGACCCCCACTGGAGGTCTTCTGTGGCCCCCAGGTCCCCACTTTTCATACTCAATCACAATTTCCCAATCTCATGCCTGCATGAATGTGTAAATATCTATGCTATCCTCCAAGGATGCTACACTCTTGACATCTCTGCTGACAATTCTTTGGTTCTCCATTGAGACCTTTAGTAAAAAAAAAAAAAAAAAAAAAAAAAGAATAAAACGAATAAATAAATTTTTAAAATGTCTTTCGTGCCCCTTTGCATGGAGGTGTTTGTTTCTGTTGTCTGTGTTTATTGTTGAGATTGTGTGTACTTGTAAGTTACTGATAGTGTTTCAGTATATAGATCTGTGCAGGGCTATTGATGTAAGTAGTCATTTCAGTGTTTAATTGCAAGTGTCACATGTCGGGGTTTGTTTTTTTTTACATTATACAGCGATATTGAGCATGTTTACCTGGAAAGGTGCTATTATTATTCTTAATGTGTACTTTGTGTTTGAAGGACGGGTGACGGCCCCAGGAAAATCAAGAGAGCTGTGCGCCGAACTGTACGCAAATGATGACAGAGGCTTTAGAGGTCCTGGCAACTCCTGCTGTACCCCCGTCTGAAGCACAGAGCCCACATGAGGAGAAAGACTGGAAGGTGGTGTTGGCCACCTGACGGACAGTGACTGAGTGTGGGCCCTACCTGTCAGCTTGTGGCAGTGTTATGACCCACTTCAGACCACTGTCCCCATGTCTGATGATTGTTCCTGCATGTGGTGATGATAACGTCTTGTTTACAAGTCTTAATTGTCACTGGGTTTTAGAGGTTCTGGGCTAAAGTGTTGTTGTTTTTTGGTTTTTTTGTTGTTTTTTTGTTGTTTTTTTTCTCAGTGCTAGGGGGAAGACCTGATAAATCTCTGTGATTATTAATGAAATGTTCAAAAAGTGCTAATTTGTCTGGCAGTGGATCTGTATCCACGGTTGACTCCCAAATGGAAAATCCCAGCAGAAATGATTGAGTGCACAAATGAAGGTGGGAAAGGACTGCATACAATATTGTAGCTGCACTCATGAAGAAAGTCCTAGCCAGATAGGAGTGATGACTTCTCTTTTTTTTTCTTTTTCTTCTTTTCCGCTTTCTGGAATAATTTTTGCTACAGCTTGTGCAGGTAAGAATCATTTAGAGCCATATTGTGAGCATGTAGACTTGATTTTTAAAAATAGTTTCCTGTGCAGCTAGGATGAGTAGGAATGTTCTTTTATGCCATGTCTTCATGGTGCAGGAACAATTTTTTCACTTCCACTAGAAATGTGGTTGTACACTGCACCATATTTCCCTCAGTCAAGGGGTTTAGTGGCAACTTCCTTTACTTTAGAAAGGAAATGGAAAATCAAAATAGCTTGATATTTAAGTTCAAAGCTTAGAGCAAAACCCTCTGCAGAGAGCAGCTCAAAGAAAAACTTACGGCCATGTCTTCTGGCCCAAGAAAAATGATGTTGACCTTTTTTCTTTCTTTTATTCCTTTTTAATGATTGTGCTCAATTGCACTAAGAACAAAATCAGGAAAGAAGATGGAACTGTTAAAAAGCATGGGACTGACAGTTCTTTTATTTATTTTCTTTTATATTTTATTACAAAATAAGTACAGTAGAAAAAAATTGTGTAAACAAAAAATAAACAAAAAAAAAAACGGGAGTGTGAGTTGTCAAGAATAAAGTGAATTCTGCATTTCATATATTTGTGGTTTGTGTATTATGTTGTTGTAAGTGTCCTTTCATCACTACCAAAGTAACAGTTTGATATATTCATGTTTATTACAAAAAAGAAAAACAAACAAAAAAAGTAGTGGGATCAGGGGATGAATTAATTGGTTAGATAGATTGACCACACAGGGTATAACTTCCTGACACTTTCGCAACAGGACAAGAGTGAGGTTTTTTAAAGGACAGACTGGGAGTAGGGCATGAAGTTCTTTGCTGAGGGTTTTATTAAAGAATTAACAGAAATCTGACTGTGAAGCGCCTTCAGCTTACAGCCTTCAAGATGATTGGTGTGATTGTCCTCAGTTTTTAACAGAGTTTATGGAAACTGAAAGTTAGACCTCTTCATCTTTGAAGTTGTTGTTGTTCTTTCTGATGAACAAACCTGTTTTAAATGTTGAAATGAACCAGATTGGAGCATCATAATTTGGCAGTCAAGGTGCCATGAGTTGAAGGAACTATTCTTGTAGGCCTTTTCAGAAAGCAGAAGGATCATTGATTGAAAGTAAAAAGTATATTTTCACAGTGGACTTGATGCGTTCTGTTGTCTTTTGATAATGAACATGTTGCTGAAACAAAAGTCTTTAGTCAAGGATGTTATAGACCTATGTGATTCTAGTCTTGGATCAGTGAATTGTCTATCTCTTGTTAGGATAGTTATCAAGCCTGTGGTGTGTCTACAGATCATGGACTATGGAATTCATTGCAAATGACAGGAAGAAATGCATTTCTTTTTCTTGAGGAGGAATCCCATTTCTTCTGACTTGGAAACACCACTGTCACCCAACCCTGGTCAGAGCTGCAGTTAACTTCTGTCCCCTCTCTTGCCAGTGGAACTAAGTGTGGTGAAAAAAGACATACATTATCATGTCCCATTTTAACAGTTTATCATTACACATGACTGTTTCATGCATGTTCCTGGACTCTGTTGTAGCTCCTTTGCAGTTAAAAAGATTGTCTTGCCTTCTGTTGCTTTCCACATCAGTGGGAAGTCAGTGAGAGCAATGTTTATTGCACTGCGGTGAATAAAAGACAGCATTAATAATTGAAGAAAAATGATGATGAACACTGCAATGCTACAGTATGCAGGGTTGTATATCTGTCTTGCTGCCTGCACCTCTGAAGGGGTGGTTGGAAAGGTGCGGTATTAGGTGGTTTGATTCCTGCCTTTTAATTTCTGTATCGCATTTTATTACGTTTTCTTCTTTTCCATCAAGGTATGGCCCTGACAAAGTGTTGGTTTATATATCAGGACAGTTTGTGTTGGTGGGCAGGTAAAGTGTATAGACCCATCCAGCTGTACATAATCATCTACATGGTTTTTGTTTTAAATTCTGTACTGAAAGTGCCAGCTGAAAATTGATTTGATTGACTTAGGTGTATATATGTAAAGAAGAGGCCAGGCTTCGGCTTGCCGGTACTTTCATGAGTTTGATCTCTCCCCAAGCGTGCATTTCCCCCCCACCCCCTTAATATACAAGTCTCTAAGAGACGTTTCAGCTAATGCTTTCAAAAGAATGGTACGAACCCATTGGTATGATTCCAAGATGTTTTTAAAAAGAGTTATTTTTTACTAAATTGTGAACGAATGTTGGAGAATGAAAAGGGGTTTGACAGGCTTGGCTGTGGAGGTCCAGCTCATGAAAGAAGTGTATGTGTTGCTGTATTTTGCTGCTTGTGTGTGTAGAGGTGCTGTGTTCTTGTGGGAAGAAAAGGGAGAATGATCAAATAGGGTATGACAATAGATTGATTTCTTCTTTTCTCCATTTTTCAACAAACTTTTTGAAAGTAAAATTTCAGTTAAAAACTGAAAAGGTAAGGCAGAAAGAATAGAAAGAAAAAAAAGTCTTGAGGCAGGAAGAAAGGTTTAGACAGTGATCAGATCAGCATGATTGGAGGGGGATACCTGCTATGAAGTGATGGTGTACTGTCAGATTTGCTTTACCTCAGGGTTCTGATTATGTGTGAATATGCGTCTGATGGTTTGAAAATGGAAAGGACGCAGTGCTTGGTCATGGAGCATGTTACTGCGACTTTCTAAAAATGAATAGAATGGACACATATAAAGAGTAAAAAATACTGTGTCAAAGCTTCACTCTGCCTTTACGTGTATGTAACAGTGCATATTTCAATTTGATTACAATGTGCAACATCGGAGTGTCCTTTGAAGGTAGTCTGGGACCTAGGATAATGATTCGAGTTCCTGGGACCCCAAGATATTTGTTTGAAACTCAAGAGAAGCCTTGTTGCCTCGCTGGGGCTGGGCAACTGAAAGCCCCGTTCATTTTGTTCAGAAGCAGTTTCTGTGAACAGTTCTAGTACTTGATGTTTATCATTTCAGGCGTTGAGGGAAACTGATAGGATATCTTGGATCAGGGCAAGAGATAGTATCTTAGAGATAGTTATCATTGCCTCACAGCAGTTTCATATCAAAGGTATGGATATTCCCTTCATTACTTGATGAACATCAAGATCCCCCTCTCCAGAGAGAAATCAAATGTTTTATGTAACAAGTGTACGTCAAAATGGTTATGTGGCGATCCACCTCACCTTTTCCTTCCCAGGAGTGGGCAAGGCTCTGTTTTGGTTTTTTGTTTGATTTGTTCTGTTTGCTAAATCAATTTGGTTGTTTTCCTCTCCAAAGATCAGTGTAATTCAGTGTTGAAAATGTCTGGGAACCTATAGATGATGTGTGTGTGTTTGGATGTGGGGTTTTTTGTTTTGTTTTTGTGGGGTTTTTTTTTTTTTTTGCACCTGGGGAATGTGACCTTGTGGTGAGACAGAGAGGTGTGAGCTGTGTGTGTATTTTTCTCTGGCGAAGCAATGTGCTGTTACTTATGTGGACTGACTCGTGCATGATTTGTGTCAAGTCAGAAGAACGTTCAGTGTCTACAGCTCTTGAATGGCCTTCCTTCTTGCCCTTCCCAGTGTTGCCAACTGTCCCAGTTGCATATTTTGTTATTGCCAGTCTGAATATGTTCCAACAAAGTGGATTGGTCTCATTGGTTCAATATTTAGATTCTGCCAGTTTCAGAACTAAGATCAAATGGCAGTTCATTCCAGCAAGTACTTAAAAGGGAAGTGGTTAAGTTCTGGGTTCTTTTAACACACGTTATGACATGAATGAACAATGTGTGATGTGAATGGCCAAAAAAAAAAAAGAGGAAAATTGATTGGTGTCTTTTTGGCATTTTGTCACCAGTTTGACATTACAAAAAGTACTGAGTCATATGTTCTCTCCTCAGATTACCAAAAAAAAAAAAAAAAAAAGCATAAAAAATGGAATTAGAAAGATGGTTGCAGTTTTAAGCAAACCATCTCAACATTTGTTAAACTGCATGAAACAAGATGAAGGTTGGCAGCTGAATGAGATTCATATCGCCATGTGACGACCATCAAGTGAAACTTCGTTGTGACAAAATCGGATTCTTTCTACCTGGTTAACAGTGGGTATCACACAGAGATGCCAACTATTATGATTTTGCCATATTGCATTTCATTCCGACATAACACCAACATAAAAATTGTTGTGACAAGTTGATTTTAGACAACATAGCATGGTCACATGCTTTCCTGATGTAACATTACCCAGACACTCCAGACCCATCAATCACGAGGTCAGGGCAGTCACTACTAACTTTGGTCTCACGTGATGATGTTCAGCTAATTGCGTGTGTTTTTACATTGAAACAGTGTTGAGAGGAATAATCAGCTTAATTGTAGCAGTTACACTGTATTGTATTCCTTATAGGTAAAATGTACGTTTGCTGATGTGGCTCGGAGTTCTAGTGTTCCTACCAAATTCAAATTATTCCTACCAAACTTCCTAGAAAGTAACAAACACTTGACAGGGTGTGGCATCTCTGATCGCAGTGTTTAATATCAGAGCACATGTTTAAAAGTTGATTTGCAGAGTTATTTTTTCAGCTTGTCAGGACTGTGTGTCAAAAGCAAGTAACTGCCTTGCAGCAGACAAACAAAAAGAAACCATCAAAATGAGAACTTTTCAGGTCAGGTGTGCTACCAAGGCTTTGAACTTTGTGGTTGCTGCCTGCTTCACTGCGTCCCTGGCCAGGTTTGCTCTTCAGTCTGCAGTGCAGGTTATCTACTTCTTTTATATTATGTCACCTCCAAATTTGCCACTCCATCAGATTCAAAGTCCAACTGTGAAAATGTAATTGTTCTAAATTCTTGAGCTACTCTTTGATGTATCTTTTGGGATAGCTTTGGCCAAAAGTAGCCCCCCCACCCACCCCCTTCAGTTACATGAAGACTGCTAATGTCTGTGGTTTCCTCAGCATCATTTCATCAGGAGAAATGCTGGATGTTGGAGAGCTGTATAGATTGAACCAAAAATCTGGCACATAGCAGCGGCAGGCATTGAAGTCCCCAGTTTGTAGAAATGAGGCATTGGTTCAGAATGTGTTTGTGGTGAAAGAAGCAGCAGGTTGAAGGCACAGCAGAGAGCAAAATGTGTGGACTAGACAGATGTGAGGAATGTGGACTGTAGTTGTGCTGGTGGCTTGGATGAATGAGGGGAATCCTATACACATGCATTGGATACATGCATGCATAGGTGTTTAAAGGATGGTGTTTTGACTTTTATTTGGTGATGACATAAGCAGTTTATATTAGAACCAGTGGATGTATGTTTTTGTTTTGATTTTGTATAGTTAGAGGCACATATATAAGGAGGGATAGTTAAAAGGCACATATATAAGGAGGGATAGTTAGAGGACATATATAAGGAGGGGTAGTTAGAGGACATATATAAGGAGGGATAGTTAGAGGCACATATATAAGGAGGGATAGTTAGAGGCACATATACAAGGAGGGATAGTTAGAGGACATATATAAGGGGCCGTGGCAGGATCTGACGTTGGACATTGATCCAGTGTTCAGTGATAGGGTTTGAGGCCCTGCTTTGTCATGGTGATGTGTCCATGGAAAGGCACTTTGCTCCATATTTCCTGGCTGCACCCAGGTGTGGCTGGGTATCTGACTTGGGTTGGGGAAGGAGAGGATTGGGCCCCACCTTCATGTGTCCAGCCCAAGACAGTGGATAGAAATTCTCTGCCCTAACTGAAAAAGCTATTGGGGCCTTTAAGACACTTCTATACATTTGTCTGATTAGAGAAAGATAGTGATAAAGAAGCTGTTTTTGTCATTGTCCAAAAATTGCTTGAAAGAAATATACGTCTGTATGTTTGATTCATATAAATCTTAAGATCTTTTCATTCCTTGGTCATTTTCCTCTGTTAATCATTATATTTTTTAAGTTGAATAACTTTTTTTTTTTCAAATGATTTTCAATATACTTTGATCGACACAACCACTGTGATATAATTGTCGCTCATTGTATGCACAGCCAAAATGGAATTTCACACACGATAAGATTAATCTGCGGCTGGATTTGTGCATTATCCTTCGCTGCCTAGCTCCTCACACAAAGGGAGCTTGTCATATGCATGTGGAAAGTAACCAGTACCTAGGTGTACTTCTGGGGCAAGACTTTGTCTGCCCTGGAACAGTTTGGATAAAAATTTAAAACATTGTTCCTAATCGCACCATATTGTGTGTTGTGTAAGTGATGTGAAATTCTGTGGCTGGATGGGTATCTTTGACCAGTGAAAAAAAAAAAAAAGATGTATGAGTAAGAGTTTGTCATAAATAAATTGTCTGTCTGTGCATATCAGTTTTTTCTTTTTTATTACTGGCTTCTGAGATGAGCATGTGTGGCGAATGGGATTTATCTTTTAATGCCACTCTTTGTTGAAGCTCCATCACCTCACTTTTCTTTTCTTCTCTCTCTGTACACAGGTCTTCAGCCGTACAAAGTGACCACACTGCTATGAAAGTTTGATCTTTTATTGGCACAGGGAAAGAATGAAAGTCAAAAACATCCAATCTTGATTTATTTTATTACTGAATATTATATGGCTGGCAGCGCTACATGTTACATGTTTGGGTTTTTTTGGGAGGTGTGTGCAGGAAGTGTATATTTAATAAGTTACATGAGAACTTAAGCAGATAAATTTTTGGTCAGACTATTGCTGGTCAGAGTAAACAAATGCAAGTCTGTGTGCATTATTTAGCATGCCTGTCAAGAAACATGCCATGCAATAATCTCGCATTGTAGAATTTTTAGATTCTCCATGTTCTGTGCGTGCTCTTAGCATTCTACTTGTGGACATGTTTTGAAATAAGCCACAGGCTCTATAAAATGGTGAATCGTGCCTACAAATACAGTAATCAGAACTAATCTGATGCTGTATTTCTCCAATCCGTTCAAAATCAGTCCATTCTTTACTTTACACACCACCATTTGATTTGGTGATATTTACTCTCAAACAAGTGCATATTCAGTCAGCATCAGAAAACACACAAGCCCAAAGATACCCCTGGCACAGTGATATTCACTTCTGTTGGTCGAACAAAATATTTTTAAAGGGAAAAAAATATGGAAAATGACTCCCATATCATAATATTTACTGATAAAGGTGAAATTGGCAAAAAGGAAATGTCATTATTTTTAGATACCTATAAACAGAGCCAGAAAAAGAAATTGCTGGTAATGTTTTTTCCAGATGCAAGGGCATGCCAACAAAGTACTGATTGTGTACAAAGTTTCCAGTTGAAAACATAGATCTGAAAAAATAGTACATAAAAAAAACCCCCATTGCAATGAACATTTATAACATTCAATCAACAGAGTTAGCATGAGGATCAAAATAGGGAATGTATTAATGACACTAAGAACACAGGCAAGAAACACAAAGCATAACGGATAATTTAAATCAATAATTTACTCTACAACTACTATTTACACAAATAAGGAAGGTGGACGGAATGATGATTTACTGCTGTCGGGGATGAAAGAAATGTTACGCATTTGATGTGTATATTCTGTAAAATGAACACTGCCATTTTATGTTGATTAAAAAAATAATAATAAAGAGAAAACATGCAATTCAACATCGGCCTTTATCAGTTGAAAAAAGAATATATCCAACATTTATGACAGGAATAAAAACTTTTCAATTGAATGAACAAGTCTACTTTGAAGTCTGTGCAACTGAAGATTTATGTCATGATCAAATGATTAAAATTGGTGCACACTGCATTTACTAGTCACACTAATTTACATGCATAAGATTTGGTATCACAGGTTTGCTTGGAGTTTCATTGTACACGCACCATATGTCAAGACTGACACAAAATGTTTCTGTACATCCTATAATGTAAAAAAAAAAAATTAAAAGCAGAAAAAACAAATGCACAATAACTAATTAAAAAAAAAAAAAACACCAAAAAAACCAGACTGCACAAATACTACTGTACTGAAATGATTGCATCATTTATGGATTTTACTAGAAACGTAACCATCCAATACAAATGTATACAACACATCAGAGAAGTTGCAAAATAAGTTTATGTACAATGCTATTGTGAAAAGCAGAACTGCCAGGTCAGATGGTCAATGCAATGAAGATAGATACAGAAAGTAAACCTGAATGTACAGAAAGAAATGGGTGTCGATTAATTCAAATTCAAATTTGACACACAAACGAAAACGAAAAAGAAGGCTAAGCTAATTGACAGTGTTTTGACTGCCAGTCATAAGTAAAAACCACCATACTTTGGCTGATAGAGGCATTTGTGCTCTATAAAATAGATGTCTAGATTTCAGTTTGTATTTATATTCCCCCCTCAACCCCTCAGGCCCATAACTACAGAGTAGTCGTTGGGAGAAACCCGAGGACAGCAGACGCAACCTCCCTTCTCCATCTGTCTCTGTCAGCAGCTGCCGGCAGCAGCTCACGTGTACGGAGTCCAGTCCATTGTTTGATGTTCTCATGCCAATTCTTCCACTGTCTTCCTCTTCTCCCGCCCTCGATGGTGCCTTGCATGATTGTTTTGGACAGACTGGTGTGTCGAGTGTTGTGCCCAAACCATATCAGCTTGCGTCTCTTCACAGTTGAACTGTGAAGAGAGATTTATATCCCCCCAGCACTTAAAAGTCAATAACAAGCCTATTCAGAGCTTCTTCACATTTTTTACTGACAATTTTCCTTGTTAGCACAACATGGCCTGAAAAAAAAGAAGAAAAAGGAAAGTGTTCACAGGTATGGATCATTATTGTTCACATGGTTAACGTGGTAACATGTGCTTTGAAAAAAAAAAAAAAAAAAAAAAAAAACTGCACAGGAACAAGGTGTCTATAAAATCTATTGACTCTCTAAATTGTTACAAATCCTTGGATTTCTTGGAAAATTCCAAACAGCTGTTCCCCTCTAAAAATGAATTAAAACATGAAACATACTACATCAGCTAATCAGTTATAGAGAAAGGCACTGAACAATAGCAGGCGAACATTTGGTTTTCTTCAGACAATCACTTTCACAGCGACAGGCGACATTTTCACAGTGACAGGCACCAGCCAATAGGTGAATATTTTGTTTTCTTCAGGTGACATTTTCACAGCGACAGCCAGTAGGTGAAGATTTTGTTTTCTTCAGGCTACATTTTCACAGCGACAGCCACCAGCCAATAGGTGAAGATGTTTTCTTCAGGCGACATTTTCACAGTGACAGCCAATAGGTGAAGATGTTGTTTTCTTCAGGTGACATTTTCACAGTGACAGCCAATAGGTGAAGATGTTTTCTTCAGGTGACATTTTCACAGTGACAGCCAATAGGTGAAGATGTTGTTTTCTTCAGGCGACATTTTCACAGTGACAGCCAATAGGTGAAGATGTTTTCTTCAGGTGACATTTTCACAGTGACAGCCAATAGGTGAAGATGTTGTTTTCTTCAGGCGATCATTTTCACAGTGACAGCCAATAGGTGAAGATGTTGTTTTCTTCAGGCGATCATTTTCACAGTGACAGGCACCAGCCAATAGGTGAAGATGTTGTTTTCTTCAGGTGACATTTTCACAGTGACAGCCAATAGGTGAAGATGTTTTCTTCAGGTGACATTTTCACAGTGACAGCCAATAGGTGAAGATGTTTTCTTCAGGCGACATTTTCACAGTGACAGCCAATAGGTGAAGATGTTTTCTTCAGGTGACATTTTCACAGTGACAGCCAATAGGTGAAGATGTTGTTTTCTTCAGGTGACATTTTCACAGTGACAGGCACCAGCCAATAGGTGAAGATGTTGTTTTCTTCAGGCGATCATTTTCACAGTGACAGGCACCAGCCAATAGGTGAAGATGTTGTTTTCTTCAGGCGATCATTTTCACAGTGACAGCCAATAGGTGAAGATGTTGTTTTCTTCAGGCGATCATTTTCACAGTGACAGCCACCAGCCAATAGGTGAAGATGTTTTCTTCAGGTGACATTTTCACAGTGACAGCCAATAGGTGAAGATGTTGTTTTCTTCAGGTGACATTTTCACAGTGACAGGCACCAGCCAATAGGTGAAGATGTTGTTTTCTTCAGGCGATCATTTTCACAGTGACAGCCAACAGGTGAAGATGTTGTTTTCTTCAGGCGATCATTTTCACAGTGACAGGCACCAGCCAATAGGTGAAGATGTTGTTTTCTTCAGGCGATCATTTTCACAGTGACAGCCAACAGGTGAAGATGTTGTTTTCTTCAGGCGATCATTTTCACAGTGACAGCCACCAGCCAATAGGTGAAGATTTTGTTTTCTTCAGGCGATGTTTTCACAGTGACAGCCAATAGGTGAAGATGTTGTTTTCTTCAGGTGACATTTTCACAGTGACAGGCACCAGCCAATAGGTGAAGATGTTGTTTTCTTCAGGCGACATTTTCACAGTGACAGCCACCAGCCAATAGGTGAAGATTTTGTTTTCTTCAGACGACATTTTCACAGTGACAGCCACCAGCCAATAGGTGAAGATGTTTTCTTCAGACGACATTTTCACAGTGACAGCCACCAGCCAATAGGTGAAGATGTTTTCTTCAGGCGACATTTTCACAGTGACAGCCACCAGCCAATAGGTGAAGATGTTTTCTTCAGACGACATTTTCACAGTGACAGCCACCAGCCAATAGGTGAAGATGTTTTCTTCAGGCGACATTTTCACAGTGACAGGCACCAGCCAAAACAGTCAACATCAACCCAGGTGGAATGGACAAAGTGATGCAAAGAAACATAGTAAAATAATAATGATCATAAAAAGGGTGGAATGCTCCTCAGTTTGCCATACACATATTTTCAAAAACCACCACCTATTAATAACCTGTTGATAAGTTAATGGTGTCTTCTTTTGTTCACAAACATTTTTACTTTTGGCTCCATTTTACTGGTCAGAGATGAAAATGCAGATTGTTTTCTCATACTCCAACTTGACACTTGGTGATGTGTGGTCACACATATTTGGCATGAACTACAGAAAAAAACAATTGTACTTGATATTGTACCTGTCATCAACCAATCTAACGACCTTTGGAAAATAAGAAATGAGTGATGTTTAAAAATGCTGGACACATTTCTGTTTTTTTCACAAAAATGTGATACCATCATGCATGTTTACATACTACATATAGTCAAAATTTTTGGAGGTTGTGAGCATTTCAGATATTGCAAATTGAAACGCTGGGATTAAAAAAAAAAAAAAAGTATTTAAAGACACTGAAAAAATAAATTGTATCATAGACAGAAAAACAAAATGTTTGTCACCAGAGGAGCTCTGATAAGAACAAGCAGCAATATAATGATAAACCACATCTCCATCAAACAAGAACTGGATAAAAAATTATGCCCAGGAAAAACAAGCTAGCTATTACAAGACTTGATTCACTTCACTCATGCACCATTAACTGAACTAAGACAATTTGTGTTAAAATGAAACATGAACAAGGCTGAGGAAAGTACACAAATACCATTCAAGGAAGCGTCACTGTGTTCAGTCAAATCCATATATGCTACACCACATCTGCCAAGCAGATACCTGACCAGCAGCGTAACCCAACGTGCTTAGTCAGGCCTTGTGGCTCGTGCATTATATGTTACACAAACACTGAAACAGCACTTAGTGTTTCAGTACAGGTATATATATCCATTTGTGAATATATTCATACATTCAGAAACACTGTACACACACACATTCACAGCACATGTGCATCCACATACACATGGACACAGCACGTGAGAAATGAGTTCAAAACAATATTGCATGCTGTAATGATAGATCATATTCAGTGCACTGAGGGGAAACAGGATGCTGCTGTCTTACATGTATTACTGCCATTAACATCACCACTGGTAAAAAAATACACGTAAATTTTGGAAAAAAAGATACATTTATATATACAAATGTGAGAAAAATACAATATTTATAAAGCTGCATCACCTGAAACAACATGTTAACATATCTGATAGCAAAATGTTTCTGTATACATTCAATCATCTCTTACGGAGGCAGACAAAAAAAGAGATGGATTGAAAAAAAAAAATTCATGACATGATCAAAGTTAAAGACAGGGAACATCCAATATTTCTGTTGCACAGTATTTTGCATGTAACAACACATGTCAACGCCAACCCCAACAACCACCAAAAAAAGTCCATTGAGCGGATCAAACCAGCTCCAGCCATAATAATCATCTTAACAGTGTTGAAAAGCGGCCACCCAATCAATATGTATACATACAAAATGAAATAAATACCAATGAATGATCATCCTATGAAACACACTGCTCACACTGCAGCTGACTCTGTCTCTCCCTTGCCCTGCGGGATGCTGGGAACAGGGGTGGACCCCATCGCCCATGGCGACAAGGCGGTGAACTGCTGGCTGCGAGCCTGCGACAGTTTGATCTTCTCCTTCGTCAGGTCCCCCCGCAGCACGCGCACCTCAGCGTCCGCCTGGTTACGCAGCTGAAAGAGGGGAGGGAAGTCAGTAGACTTGGAAGGGGTGTCCCCTCATATTGATCTTCTTCTGGACTGCCTCCGCCCTCACCGCTCGCAGCTCGGCCTCCGCCTGGGTGCGCAACTGGAAGGAGACGGGAGGGGGGGTCATGGGAAATAGTGATGGGGCACCAGTCATGGGTTACCTCCCCAGGAATACTGACACCGGGTCATGGGATATGGAGCACTGGCATCCTTCATGGAGCTTTGACAGTGGAAATCTTAAGGGGATTATCCGGACTATTCCAAGACTGCGAGTGTTCGTGGAATACTGACACTGAGCGTCTTCTGGGGATACTGATAATGGGGGTCCCCAAGAAATACTGGCACTGTACTGGGGATTCATGAGAAATACTGGGAGGCCCCAAGGGTTACTGATTCCAGAGTCTTCAGGGAATATCATCACATGCTCTGGGAATCTTTAGGAAGTACTGATATCATGAGTCCCAAAGGAATGCTGAAACTGGGAGTCTTACGGAATACTGACACTGGGTCGAGGAAAACAGATGGATCAGAAACATTACTCATCTAACTGCTATTGGTACTGCTGTGTCTGAATGTGTCCAGATGGATCAGAAACATTACTCATCTAACTGCTATTGGTACTGCTGTGTCTGAATGTGTCCAGATGGATCAGAAACATTACTCATCTAACTGCTATTGGTACTGCTGTGTCTGAATGTGGCCAGATGGATCAGAAACATTACTCATCTAACTGCTATTGGTACTGCTGTGTCTGAATGTGGCCAGATGGATCAGAAACATTACTCATCTAACTGCTATTGGTACTGCTGTGTCTGAATGTGGCCAGATGGATCAGAAACATTACTCATCTAACTGCTATTGGTACTGCTGTGTTTGAATGTGTCCAGATGGATCAGAAACATTACTCATCTAATTGCTATTGGTACTGCTGTGTCTGAATGTGGCCAGATGGATCAGAAACATTACTCATCTAATTGCTGTTGGTACTGCTGTGTCTGAATGTGGCCAACTACACCCAGTATACAAACACAAGCCTTGACCTACCACATCAATGTACTGATGGAGAAACCATGCATCAGTTGCTAATACATGAACCAATCTATTACAGCACACTGAGAATAGGAAGTGATCCATTGAAGAATGTTGCTGATATAGTATCACAGCCATACTGTGAATAATAAATCTTCTTTTAAACTTGATTATTATTGAATAGATTTTAAGTCTCTTGAAATTTAGATACAGGAATTAAGGGAACAATTTACCATAGTAGTTTGGGCTACTGTCAAATGGAAATACGATCTTTTATGATATGGATTTGTTCCATTTGAGGGCAAATGATGTGATAGACTTCACAACAAATCATTAACTCAAGCAGACATGACTGAGAAAAATATTTATTATGGGATCAAAATTTCATGTCAGGCTGTTAGTCCATGTAATATGGAAGCAGAGATTTGAAATATTAATCTGACTATTCATATTGCTGGAGGAAAAAACAGAGAGACAAAAAATTAAGGCAAACATTTCTAACTCTCTGTAGTTCTAAGTTTGTCAAAATTGTTGGAAAACGGTGTTTTAAAACTTGAAATAAAAAATACAACTCATTTCTTGGGAGACAACATAGTGTGGGTAACTGTGCACTGAGAACAGGAAACAATCAATTGCTCATTTCAGCAGTAACACACTGCTGTGGCACATGTCTGAAACCACACGTGACCTTGTCAAAGAAAGAAATATTTTCCCAACCAGTCCTAAATGTGAACAGTCCATATGCATATTGTCCAAGTGCAAAAATTCTGTCTCATGGGAAATTTCAAGGAGCATCATTGTGGATGTATACATGCCACTAATCCTCACTGTGAAACAAAGTCCGCAGCTGATTCAAGCACAAAGATCAACCATGAGGAGAAATATATTTCAGATTATATTCACATTCAAGACTGAACTAACCACTGGCTCAATATAAGCAATGGTACCACTCCAGCGAAACCATATTATTAGACAGGGAAAAACACCCATGAGTTTTGTGATCACGTACACAACCAACAGCCTCAAAATAATGCTCTTTCTTTCCTCCTCATCATAACAAGAAAAGAAATCAGGTATCATAAATTGGATCTGTCAGCGACTCCGACAGAAAGAAGGAGAGGTGGGGACACAGAAGGACGGTATAGAGATGACAGCAGAAAGGATGTGAGTGAAGGTTATGTCAAACAGAGAACTCAAATTAGTTTTCCGTCCCCGCCACCAGAGAGGATGTGAGTGAAGGTGATATCAAACAGAGAACTCAAATTAGTTTTCCGTCCCCGCCACCAGAGAGGAGGGACTGAGAAGCAGCCATCACCAAAAGAAGAGGAAGCGAAGGTGTTAAAAGATAAGGAGTGAGTACAGTGAAGGTAAGTCAGGGAGTACAGTGAAGGTAAGTCAGGGAGTACAGTGAAGGTAAGTCAGGGAGTACAGTGAAGGTAAGTCAGGGGTGGATAAGTCAGGGATAAGTCAGGGAGTACAGTGAAGGTAAGTCAGGGAGTACAGTGAAGGTAAGTCAGGGAGTACAGTGAAGATAAGTCAGGGGTGGATAAGTCAGGGATAAGCCAGGGAGTACAGTGAAGGTAAGTCAGGGAGTACAGTGAAGATAAGTCAGGGGTGGATAAGTCAGGGATAAGTCAGGGAGTACAGTGAAGATAAGTCAGGGAGTACAGTGAAGGTAAGTCAGGGGTGGATAAGTCAGGGAGTACAGTGAAGATAAGCCAGGGAGTACAGTGAAGGTAAGTCAGGGAGTACAGTGAAGGTAAGTCAGGGGTGGATAAGTCAGGGATAAGTCAGGGAGTACAGTGAAGATAAGTCAGGGAGTACAGTGAAGGTAAGTCAGGGGTGGATAAGTCAGGGAGTACAGTGAAGGTAAGTCAGGGAGTACAGTGAAGGTAAGTCAGGGAGTACAGTGAAGGTAAGTCAGGGGTGGATAAGTCAGGGATAAGTCAGGGAGTACAGTGAAGATAAGTCAGGGAGTACAGTGAAGGTAAGTCAGGGGTGGATAAGTCAGGGAGTACAGTGAAGGTAAGTCAGGGAGTACAGTGAAGGTAAGTCAGGGGTGGATAAGTCAGGGAGTACAGTGAAGATAAGTCAGGGAGTACAGTGAAGGTAAGTCAGGGAGTACAGTGAAGGTAAGTCATGGGTGGATAAGTCAGGGAGTGCAGTGATGATAAGTCAGGGAGTACAGTGAAGATAAGTCAGGGAGTACAGTGAAGGTAAGTCAGGGGTGGATAAGTCAGGGAGTACAGTGAAGGTAAGTCAGGGAGTACAGTGAAGGTAAGTCAGGGAGTGCAGTGATGATAAGTCAGGGAGTACAGTGAAGATAAGTCAGGGAGTACAGTGAAGGTAAGTCAGGGAGTACAGTGAAGATAAGTCTGGGAGTACAGTGAAGGTAAGTCAGGGGTGGATAGGAGAAACAAATCCCCCAGGTAAGAAGCCATACTTGAAGGATCAAGGGGCAATACTGAGGGTTACAGTGACTGAAGGTGATGGACTGGTTACACAGACAGAGGTAAAGAAGTTTGAATTTACACAGATATTGCTAGCTGCCACACTGATGATCACTGTGATGTATGTTATAGATTTGTTACTGCAGTTACAGTATCATTATGTATTGATCATATTCAAAATGGCAGGCAGTGAAACAACTAGGTAATGCTCAGTTTTGAAAGTATGGTCAAAAGAAAAAAATACCAAATCAGCATGACATGTTGTCACTACATTTATTATTATTCAAAGTATTTTTTATTTTGCCTACAATTGTTCTTTTGTCTCTCTCACTCACTCACTCACTCACACACACACACACACACACACACACACACACACACACACACACACACACCAATAGGGAAGGATACCGTAGAAGGAAGGAATGTGAAACACTAGCTGATGAAGATATCTATCTATCTATCTGTCTATCTATCATATCTCTCTCTCTCTATATATATATATGTATGTATGTATTATGTATGCCTAGCATGAAATATGAAAATGTGATTTGAAAAAAAAAATCAAAGACCACAGATGAGGAACGACTTAATGTAACAAAAGTTCAGATTTTAAGTTCCTAGAGTAGAAAACCTGGACTGATTCTAATAATATGTTAACCCAAAAAACTGACTGCAGATGATTAAGCAAACAAAGTCTGCAGCTGATTATTCTGCTATTTGAAACTGGCTGGAAAAAAGGACATAAAAACAGATTGTTTGCCCATAAAACATTTTATACAAAAACAAATGGATATGGAGTCTTTTTGTGGTTTTAGTCCCAGGAAAATAAATGTAACAGACAGATAAACAGCTGAAAATCAACACTCCACTTCTCAGATCTATGGAAGATATTGTACACTTTTTCCTGGCTAAAGCATAGTAACTAATTCTTATTAAAGTTATATCTATTTCAAGAACCCCGTTCGATTTTGATAACTTTTTCCACATGTCATATACTCAGGGAGATTTCTCCATACAATGATTATTGGTCAGGGTGAAATACCTATTTCAAGGAAAACATTTTATTCAGTTAACATTTTTTTTCAAAATATTCTGACATATTTAAAGAAGACCTCTCTACAAATTATTGTTAGGGTTAGGGTAAAGTACCTATTTCAAATACCAAATTCTATACTAGTTCGTGGTTAACTTTTTATCAATGTATATATATGTATATATGATGAAAAGATCTCCCTAGAACTGTTAAGGTTAGGGTCAAGAGAAAAGACTGGGATGGATGTTAACTGCGGGGGGTTGGGTGGGTGTTTCTCACAGACAAGAAGGGACACTGTATTAGAGGGGTGTATCAGGGGAACCAGCGGACTGTTAGTCACATCAACGACTGATTAACTACACTCATCTCCACGGCACCCAGGCACGGCAGAGCCAGCTGTACGGTGAGAGCTACAGGCACTCCGCAGAGTCACAACGCATGGAATGGATTAGTGCACACACACTCCGCAGAGTCACAACGCATGGAATGGATTAGTGCACACACACTCCGCAGAGTCACAACGCATGGAATGGATTAGTGCACACACACTCCGCAGTCACAACGCATGGAATGGATTAGTGCACACACACTCCGCAGAGTCACAACGCATGGAATGGATTAGTGCACACACACTCCGCACAGTCACAACGCATGGAATGGATTAGTGCACACACACTCCGCAGTCACAACGCATGGAATGGATTAGTGCACACACACTCCGCACAGTCACAACGCATGGAATGGATTAGTGCACACACACTCCGCACAGTCACAACGCATGGAATGGATTAGTGCACACACACTCCGCACAGTCACAACGCATGGAATGGATTAGTGCACACACACTCCGCACAGTCACAACGCATGGAATGGATTAGTGCACACACACTCCGCACAGTCACAACGCATGGAATGGATTAGTGCACACACACTCCGCACAGTCACAACGCATGGAATGGATTAGTGCACACACACTCCGCACAGTCACAACGCATGGAATGGATTAGTGCACACACACTCCGCAGAGTCACAACGCATGGAATGGATTAGTGCACAACACTCCGCAGAGTCACAACGCATGGAATGGATTAGTGCACACACACTCCGCACAGTCACAACGCATGGAATGGATTAGTGCACACACACTCCGCACAGTCACAACGCATGGAATGGATTAGTGCACACACACTCCGCACAGTCACAATGCATGGAATGGATTAGTGCACACACACTCCGCACAGTCACAACGCATGGAATGGATTAGTGCACACACACTCCGCACAGTCACAACGCATGGAATGGATTAGTGCACACACACTCCGCACAGTCACAACGCATGGAATGGATTAGTGCACACACACTCCGCACAGTCACAACGCATGGAATGGATTAGTGCACACACACTCCGCACAGTCACAACGCATGGAATGGATTAGTGCACACACACTCCGCAGAGTCACAACGCATGGAATGGATTAGTGCACAACACTCCGCAGAGTCACAACGCATGGAATGGATTAGTGCACACACACTCCGCACAGTCACAATGCATGGAATGGATTAGTGCACACACACTCCGCACAGTCACAACGCATGGAATGGATTAGTGCACACACACTCCGCAGTCACAACACATGGAATGGATTAGTGCACACATACTCCGCAGTCACAACGCATGGAATGGATTAGTGCACACACACTCCGCAGTCACAACGCATGGAATGGATTAGTGCACACACACTCCGCACAGTCACAACGCATGGAATGGATTAGTGCACACACACTCCGCACAGTCACAACGCATGGAATGGATTAGTGCACACACACTCCGCAGTCACAACGCATGGAATGGATTAGTGCACACACACTCCGCAGAGTCACAACGCATGGAATGGATTAGTGCACACACACTCCGCACAGTCACAACGCATGGAATGGATTAGTGCACACACACTCCGCACAGTCACAACGCATGGAATGGATTAGTGCACACACACTCCGCAATCACAACGCATGGAATGGATTAGTGCACACACACTCCGCACAGTCACAACGCATGGAATGGATTAGTGCACACACACTCCGCAGTCACAACACATGGAATGGATTAGTGCACACATACTCCGCAGTCACAACGCATGGAATGGATTAGTGCACACACACTCCGCAGTCACAACGCATGGAATGGATTAGTGCACACACACTCCGCACAGTCACAACGCATGGAATGGATTAGTGCACACACACTCCGCACAGTCACAACGCATGGAATGGATTAGTGCACACACACTCCGCAGTCACAACGCATGGAATGGATTAGTGCACACACACTCCGCAGAGTCACAACGCATGGAATGGATTAGTGCACACACACTCCGCACAGTCACAACGCATGGAATGGATTAGTGCACACACACTCCGCACAGTCACAACGCATGGAATGGATTAGTGCACACACACTCCGCAATCACAACGCATGGAATGGATTAGTGCACACACACTCCGCACAGTCACAACGCATGGAATGGATTAGTGCACACACACTCCGCAGTCACAACGCATGGAATGGATTAGTGCACACACACTCCGCACAGTCACAACGCATGGAATGGATTAGTGCACACACACTCCGCACAGTCACAACGCATGGAATGGATTAGTGCACACACACTCCGCACAGTCACAACGCATGGAATGGATTAGTGCACACACACTCTACACAACAGACTGCTGGAGAGTTCTGCGGCCTTCTTGGATCTTGCACATGCGCATCTAACTTTTACTTGAAATTTGAGCAATGCCAAAGGCGATCGACATAGACAAGAGCAGCAAACACATGCTGTCCTCCATTTCTTCAGTTTATAGTCTCCATTGCTACAACCAAACTCTGGTCAATGAAGTGACATCTCATGCAGACACAAAAACCAGCAAAAAATTGAAAAAAAAAAGCCTGCTGTTTTGCATGTTCTGCCTCTCTCGATCGCATTTGTTGCTCGAAATTTCGGAGAGCCAATCAATTTTGAGAGCACAGATCCTGTGATGCGCCTCTATGAGTCATGTCAGCATGGAACTCTCCAGCGATCTATTGCAACACACTCACATGGATTAGTGCACCCACACCCCAGAGAATCACAAATTACCTTGTGAATTAGTGCATCCGCACCCCACAGAATCACAAATTACCTTGTGGATTAGTACATCCGCACCCCACAGAATCACAAACTACCTTGTGGATTAGTGCATCCGCACCCCACAGAATTACAACCTTGTGGATTAGTGCATCCGCACCCCAGAGAATCACAAATTACCTTGTGGATTAGTGCATCCGCACCCCACAGAATCACACAGCACAAACCCTTTCTTGTCTCATTCCCAGATATTCTAACTTCATCCTGCTTTTATATGGCATGTCTTCAAGCCTCTTGTCTGACAAAAATTACAGACCCCATCATGCGTTAGAAGAATCTTCCTTCAATTCCCATTCCCAGCTAGCTGTATGTCAATCCCCACAATGAATTCCATACCCTCCCATTCCTAACTCCAGAAAATGACTGCTGACGCTATATATCTGTATCAAAAGAACACTCTGTACATATCCCCGCCCCAAATTTGACAACAGGCTGTATTAATTAACAGAGACCCCAACCTCCAAAAAAGAAACCCTTGTGTACAGCTCTTCCACCCTAACTGACACATGATGAGAAGTACAATTTTCACCATACATCCTTTTTTCTGTTTCTCTAAAGCAGATGCAGTGTGGCGTGTATGGATCAGTACTCACGCTGTGACGCCTCCTTGAAACTGAAAACTGAAACATTCTAACGTAACCTCCAGCCCCAGGAGCAACAGGCAGCATACCACACAATCTGTGTATTGATCTCCCTGAAAACTGTATATGATAGTCGTGTCCGACTATGACCATCAGAACAGCAGAGGAGGCAACTGCTGTTCTGACTATCTGGGCTAGAATTTGATTATAGTGGAGAGTGTCTTGCCCAAGTTACATCCCCACTCTCTCGGCCAAGAGGGTTTTAGGACAGTCGGCGTTGGGATGGTTCCAAACGGCCAGCCAGCCCACAAGGCTGCAGCACTAAGAGCCAGTGCAATTTTGCCTCCTAGTTCGAGAGTCATAATCCTTTACAAAAGACTAAGTTGTAAATGATTTTCCATTGACTGGATAAACCATTGATAATACAGCTCTCACTTTGCTGTTGGCCCAAATGTAAACTTATGTCAATCTGTGATATAAGCCGAGTGTTGGGCCGAGAAACCAGTATATACACTATCACTGTCCCCACATTTCCATCCCAGCCTGTGGGTTCACTAACACACTGACAGTGGACCCCTGATCCCTGTTCAAACACATCCACACCATCACCCAGAAGTCAGCTCTAAACACACCTCCCATGGTTAGACATTAGTATGTAAACAAATGTTTCACACAACAGAAAACCATAAACATCACTCTCCAGAACAATGCAATAACCATACATTTCTGTCTACATCACTAACTCAAAAACATAAATCTCTCAGAAATCACAAACCTATCATGCATTAGTCAAAATGTCAAAGCTGACAGTAAAATCTCTATTTTCAGAGGACAACAGAAAGAAAACAAATTGTATTTTCTAGTTAATGAAGGTAAAATCCTGTCACACATCCTGTAAATCTGTTGATGAGAACAGTCTTGCCTTGATCAGATGATGCTTTCATCAATCAAAAGACAATCATGAAGCATGTATGTCTTGCAATAGTTTGTTTTCCAAAGCCACACAGCAATATGCATAAAAAAGAAGAAGAATGAAACACTGAAAAAATAAAAAAACATGCAAAAAGCTAGCCTAGCCACTAACACCAAGTGATCTTCACTTGGGACAGATGCAGCATCTTGCATTCCAGCTTGGACAGATTTTCTTTCAAAATTCTTCAGACAAATTTTGTTCCTGATCATTACATTCCTATCCGCCATCCCCACCCCCCTTCTGTGCCCATGACTTTAAAAACCATGCCATGTAGATCTACGTGTCTAATACAAACTGGATTCCCAAAGAAATGCATTCCAACTATACATAAAATAGCCTTGCTGTTTGCTTCCCATTCGAGAATCAGAGCTGTGTTAGAAACCTACACAGGCATTCATTGATTATGTCTCACTCAAACAGAATCTACCAATTTTACATTTTGTGATCAGCACACAACAACCTGCTGTGCAGAACAGTATATTTGTTGTTTGGTGTTGTTTCCTGAAGTAGGCAGTACCTTGTAGTGTGTGTAAAATAGTTATAATTATATTCTTCAGTATATGTAGATTTCTTCTTTCCCTTCTTTCTTTTGTGAATGACCAGTATGCTGAACTGGCCAGATATACCTTGGTAACCTGCATAATCAGTGTGCTGAACTGGCCAGATATACCTTGGTAACCAGCATAATCAGTGTGAACTGGCCAGATATACCTTGGTAACCAGCATAATCAGTGTGAACTGGCCAAATATACCTTGGTAACCAGCATAATCAGTGTGAACTGGCCAGATATACCTTGGTAACCAGCATAATCAGTGTGCTGAACTGGCCAGATATACCTTGGTAACCAGCATAATCAGTGTGCTGAACTGACCAGAAATACCTTGGTAACCTGCATAATCAGTATGCTGAACTGGCCAGATATACCTTGGTAACCAGCATAATCAGTGTGCTGAACTGGCCAGATATACCTTGGTAACCAGCATAATCAGTGTGAACTGGCCAGATATACCTTGGTAACCAGCATAATCAGTATGCTGAACTGGCCAGAAATACCTTGGTAACCTGCATAATCAGTATGCTGAACTGGCCAGATATACCTTGGTAACCTGCATAATCAGTGTGCTGAACTGGCCAAATATACCTTGGTAACCTGCATAATCAGTATGCTGAACTGGCCAGATATACCTTGGTAACCTGCATAATCAGTATGCTGAACTGGCCAGATATACCTTGGTAACCAGCATAATCAGTGTGCTGAACTGGCCAGATATACCTTGGTAACCAGCATAATCAGTATGCTGAACTGGCCAGATATACCTTGGTAACCAGCATAATCAGTGTGCTGAACTGGCCAGATATACCTTGGTAACCAGCATAATCAGTGTGCTGAACTGGCCAGATATACCTTGGTAACCAGCATAATCAGTGTGCTGAACTGGCCAGATATACCTTGGTAACCAGCATAATCAGTGTGCTGAACTGGCCAGATATACCTTGGTAACCTGCATAATCAGAATTTTAATCATCTGCATGGATGGGAGTATTTCTATACTCTATGGATTTCTGTTTTGTTATTTTGGTGATTTAAAAAAAAAAAATCGGCTTTGATGCTTGTTGGTGTACAATGTGCAAACGGGTTAAAATGGATTCTCACAGTATCTGTATAACTGAAGACTTAGGGTTTAATACTAAAAGTTACCTTGATCTCTCTCTCTCTCTCTCTCTCTCTCTCTCTCTCTCCCTCTCTCTCATGTTTTCCACAAAATTAGAAAAAAAAAGAAAAGAAGAAGCTAGTCTACCAATGTTAGCATTGCATGATACAAGATGTGAAAGATTAGAAGTCTGCATAACCAGCAATTAAAGGATTTAATACAACTTCAATGCAATATATATTTTGACAATCCATTTAAACCATGTGTTCAATCATCTACAAACAGCTGAACAATGAATAGTTAGCACAAGTATTCCAACTGATCTGTGTTGAACAAGCATTCACCATTATATCATATCTTTCACAACCTCAAGAGGTGGGTTAACTGCTGAACTGCAAAGTTAGTGTGGCTGGAAAGTGGGAGCTGCAAAGTTAGTGTGGCTGGAAAGTGGGAGCTGCAAAGTTAGTGTGGCTGGAAAGTGGGAGCTGCAAAGTTAGTGTGGCTGGAAAGTGGGAGCTGCAAAGTTAGTGTGGCTGGAAAGTGGGAGCTGCTGGAAAGTGGGAGCTGCAAAGTTAGTGTGGCTGGAAAGTGGGAGCTGCAAAGTTAGTGTGGCTGGAAAGTGGGAGCTGTAAAGTTAGTGTGGCTGGAAAGTGGGAGCGTGGCTGGAAAGTGGGAGCTGCAAAGTTAGTGTGGCTGGAAAGTGGGAGCTGCAAAGTTAGTGTGGCTGGAAAGTGGGAGCTGCAAAGTTAGTGTGGCTGGAAAGCATGAAATGGACGCATAATAACCATGGGAACTGATGACAACAGACCTGTCTTTGAGAGCACATCACTGATCTCTCTCAGTCTATCACCCATCATCCACCCACCCATTCTCACCCCTACCTCGACACCACCCCCCCACACACACAAACTCATACACACACTCTCTCTCCCTCACACACACAGACACAAGCACACACACAGTAAAATCCTTCTTGACACCTAATAATTATGATGATATTACTGACTTCTTTGTTTTCATTACTTTTGTTTGGAGAGGAGTGTTGCTGACAAACTAAACGTGGTGAGAGAGAAGGGAGAGGAGTGTTGCTGACAAACTAAACGTGGTGAGAGAGAAGCCAGGGAGAGGAGTGTTGCTGACAAACTAAACGTGGTGAGAGAGAAGCCAGGGAGAGGAGTGTTGCTGACAAACTAAACGTGGTGAGAGAGAAGGGAGAGGAGTGTTGCTGACAAACTAAACGTGGTGAGAGAGAAGCCAGGGAGAGGAGTGTTGCTGACAAACTAAACGTGGTGAGAGAGAAGGGAGAGGAGTGTTGCTGACAAACTAAACGTGGTGAGAGAGAAGCCAGGGAGAGGAGTGTTGCTGACAAACTAAACGTGGTGAGAGAGAAGCCAGGGAGAGGAGTGTTGCTGACAAACTAAACGTGGTGAGAGAGAAGGGAGAGGAGTGTTGCTGACAAACTAAACGTGAGAGAGAAGCCAGGGAGAGAAGTCTTGCTGACAAACTAAACGTGGTGAGAGAGAAGCCAGGGAGAGGAGTGTTGCTGACAAACTAAACGTGAGAGAGAAGCCAGGGAGAGAAGTCTTGCTGACAAACTAAACGTGGTGAGAGAGAAGCCAGGGAGAGGAGTGTTGCTGACAAACTAAACGTGGTGAGAGAGAAGGCAGGGAGAGGAGTGTTGCTGACAAACTAAACGTGAGAGAGAAGCCAGAGAGAGAAGTCTTGCTGACAAACTAAACGTGGTGAGAGAGAAGGGAGAGGAGTGTTGCTGACAAACTAAACGTGGTGAGAGAGAAGGCAGAGGAGTGTTGCTGACAAACTAAACGTGGTGAGAGAGAAGCCAGGGAGAGGAGTGTTGCTGACAAACTAAACGTGGTGAGAGAGAAGGGAGAGGAGTGTTGCTGACAAACTAAACGTGGTGAGAGAGAAGCCAGGGAGAGGAGTGTTGCTGACAAACTAAACGTGGAGAGAGAGAAGCCAAGGAGAGGAGTGTTGCTGACAAACTAAACGTGGTGAGAGAGAAGGGAGAGGAGTGTTGCTGACAAACTAAACATGGTGAGAGAGAAGCCAGGGAGAGGAGTCTTGCTGACAAACTAAACGTGGTGAGAGAGAAGGGAGAGGAGTGTTGCTGACAAACTAAACGTGGTGAGAGAGAAGCCAGGGAGAGGAGTGTTGGTGACAAACTAAACGTGGTGAGAGAGAAGCCAGGGAGAGGAGTGTTGCTGACAAACTAAACGTAGTGAGAGAGAAGGGAGAGGAGTGTTGCTGACAAACTAAACGTGGTGAGAGAGAAGCCAGGGAGAGGAGTGTTGCTGACAAACTAAACGTGGTGAGAGAAGCCAGGGAGAGGAGTGTTGCTGACAAACTAAACGTGGTGAGAGAGAAGAGAGAGGAGTGTTCCTGACAAACTAAACGTGGTGAGAGAGAAGGGAGAGGAGTGTTGCTGACAAACTAAACGTGGTGAGAGAGAAGCCAGGGAGAGGAGTGTTGCTAACAAACTAAACGTGGTGAGAGAGAAGCCAGGGAGAGGAGTGTTGCTGACAAACTAAACGTGGTGAGAGAGAAGCCAGGGAGAGGAGTGTTGCTGACAAACTAAACGTAGTGAGAGAGAAGGGAGAGGAGTATTGCTGACAAACTAAACGTGGTGAGAGAGAAGGCAGGGAGAGGAGTCTTGCTGACAAACTAAACGTGGTGAGAGAGAAGGGAGAGGAGTGTTGCTGACAAACTAAACGTGGTGAGAGAGAAGCCAGGGAGAGGAGTGTTGCTGACAAACTAAACGTGGTGAGAGAAGCCAGGGAGAGGAGTGTTGCTGACAAACTAAACGTGGTGAGAGAGAAGAGAGAGGAGTGTTCCTGACAAACTAAACGTGGTGAGAGAGAAGGGAGAGGAGTGTTGCTGACAAACTAAACGTGGTGAGAGAGAAGCCAGGGAGAGGAGTGTTGCTGACAAACTAAACGTGGTGAGAGAGAAGCCAGGGAGAGGAGTGTTGCTGACAAACTAAACGTAGTGAGAGAGAAGGGAGAGGAGTATTGCTGACAAACTAAACGTGGTGAGAGAGAAGGCAGGGAGAGGAGTCTTGCTGACAAACTAAACGTGGTGAGAGAGAAGGGAGAGGAGTGTTGCTGACAAACTAAACGTGGTGAGAGAGAAGGCAGGGAGAGGAGTGTTGCTGACAAACTAAACGTGGTGAGAGAGAAGCCAGGGAGAGGAGTGTTGCTGACAAACTAAACGTGGTGAGAGAGAAGCCAGGGAGAGGAGTGTTGCTGACAAACTAAACGTGGTGAGAGAGAAGCCAGGGAGAGGAGTCTTGCTGACAAACTAAACGTGGTGAGAGAGAAGAGAGAGGAGTGTTGCTGATAAACTAAACGTGGTGAGAGAGAAGGGAGAGGAGTGTTGCTGACAAACTAAACGTGGTGAGACAGAAGCCAGGGAGAGGAGTGTTGCTGACAAACTAAACGTGGTGAGAGAGAAGCCAGGGAGAGTAGTCTTGCTGACAAACTAAACGTGGTGAGAGAGAAGCCAGGGAGAGGAGTGTTGCTGACAAACTAAACGTGGTGAGAGAGAAGCCAGGGAGAGGAGTGTTGCTGACAAACTAAACGAGGTGAGAGAGAAGGGAGAGGAGTGTTGCTGACAAACTAAACGTGGTGAGAGAGAAGGGTGAGGAGTGTTGCTGACAAACTAAACGTGGTGAGAGAGAAGGGTGAGGAGTGTTGCTGACAAACTAAACGTGAGAGAGAAGCCAGGGAGAGGAGTGTTGCTGACAAACTAAACGTGGTGAGAGAGAAGCCAGGGAGAGGAGTGTTGCTGACAAACTAAACGTGGTGAGAGAGAAGGGAGAGGAGTGTTGCTGACAAACTAAACGTGGTGAGAGAGAAGGGAGAGGAGTGTTGCTGACAAACTAAACGTGGTGAGAGAGAAGGGAGAGGAGTGTTGCTGACAAACTAAACGTGGTGAGAGAGAAGGGAGAGGAGTGTTGCTGACAAACTAAACGTGGTGAGAGAGAAGCCAGGGAGAGGAGTGTTGCTGACAAACTAAACGTGGTGAGAGAGAAGCCAGGGAGAGGAGTGTTGCTGACAAACTAAACGTAGTGAGAGAGAAGGGAGAGGAGTCTTGCTGACAAACTAAACGTGGTGAGAGAGAAGCCAGGGAGAGGAGTGTTGCTGACAAACTAAACGTGGTGAGAGAAGCCAGGGAGAGGAGTGTTGCTGACAAACTAAACGTGGTGAGAGAGAAGAGAGAGGAGTGTTCCTGACAAACTAAACGTGGTGAGAGAGAAGGGAGAGGAGTGTTGCTGACAAACTAAACGTGGTGAGAGAGAAGCCAGGGAGAGGAGTGTTGCTGACAAACTAAACGTGGTGAGAGAGAAGCCAGGGAGAGGAGTGTTGCTGACAAACTAAACGTGGTGAGAGAGAAGCCAGGGAGAGGAGTGTTGCTGACAAACTAAACGTAGTGAGAGAGAAGGGAGAGGAGTATTGCTGACAAACTAAACGTGGTGAGAGAGAAGGCAGGGAGAGGAGTCTTGCTGACAAACTAAACGTGGTGAGAGAGAAGGGAGAGGAGTGTTGCTGACAAACTAAACGTGGTGAGAGAGAAGGCAGGGAGAGGAGTGTTGCTGACAAACTAAACGTGGTGAGAGAGAAGCCAGGGAGAGGAGTGTTGCTGACAAACTAAACGTGGTGAGAGAGAAGCCAGGGAGAGGAGTCTTGCTGACAAACTAAACGTGGTGAGAGAGAAGAGAGAGGAGTGTTGCTGACAAACTAAACGTGGTGAGAGAGAAGGGAGAGGAGTCTTGCTGACAAACTAAACGTGGTGAGACAGAAGCCAGGGAGAGGAGTGTTGCTGACAAACTAAACGTGGTGAGAGAGAAGCCAGGGAGAGGAGTCTTGCTGACAAACTAAACGTGGTGAGAGAGAAGCCAGGGAGAGGAGTGTTGCTGACAAACTAAACGTGGTGAGAGAGAAGCCAGGGAGAGGAGTGTTGCTGACAAACTAAACGAGGTGAGAGAGAAGGGAGAGGAGTGTTGCTGACAAACTAAACGTGGTGAGAGAGAAGGGAGAGGAGTCTTGCTGACAAACTAAACGTGGTGAGAGAGAAGCCAGGGAGAGGAGTATTGCTGACAAACTAAACGTGGTGAGAGAGAAGCCAGGGAGAGGAGTGTTGCTGACAAACTAAACGTGGTGAGAGAGAAGCCAGGGAGAGGAGTGTTGCTGACAAACTAAACGTGGTGAGAGAGAAGCCAGGGAGAGGAGTGTTGCTGACAAACTAAACGAGGTGAGAGAGAAGGGAGAGGAGTGTTGCTGACAAACTAAACGTGGTGAGAGAGAAGGGTGAGGAGTGTTGCTGACAAACTAAACGTGGTGAGAGAGAAGGGTGAGGAGTGTTGCTGACAAACTAAACGTGAGAGAGAAGCCAGGGAGAGGAGTGTTGCTGACAAACTAAACGTGGTGAGAGAGAAGCCAGGGAGAGGAGTGTTGCTGACAAACTAAACGTGGTGAGAGAGAAGGGAGAGGAGTGTTGCTGACAAACTAAACGTGGTGAGAGAGAAGGGAGAGGAGTGTTGCTGACAAACTAAACGTGGTGAGAGAGAAGGGAGAGGAGTGTTGCTGACAAACTAAACGTGGTGAGAGAGAAGGGAGAGGAGTGTTGCTGACAAACTAAACGTGGTGAGAGAGAAGCCAGGGAGAGGAGTGTTGCTGACAAACTAAACGTGGTGAGAGAGAAGCCAGGGAGAGGAGTGTTGCTGACAAACTAAACGTGGTGAGAGAGAAGCCAGGGAGAGGAGTGTTGCTGACAAACTAAACGTGGTGAGAAAGAAGCCAGGGAGAGGAGTGTTGCTGACAAACTAAACGTGGTGAGAGAGAAGCCAGGGAGAGGAGTGTTGCTGACAAACTAAACGTGGTGAGAGAGAAGGGAGAGGAGTGTTGCTGACAAACTAAACGTGGTGAGAGAGAAGCCAGGGAGAGGAGTGTTGCTGACAAACTAAACGTGGTGAGAGAGAAGCCAGGGAGAGGAGTGTTGCTGACAAACTAAACGTGGTGAGAGAGAAGGGAGAGGAGTGTTGCTGACAAACTAAATGTGGTGAGAGAGAAGGGAGAGGAGTCTTGCTGACAAACTAAACGTGGTGAGAGAGAAGGGAGAGGAGTGTTGCTGACAAACTAAACGTGGTGAGAGAGAAGGCAGGGAGAGGAGTGTTGCTGACAAACTAAACGTGGTGAGAGAGAAGGCAGGGAGAGGAGTGTTGCTGACAAACTAAACGTGGTGAGAGAGAAGGCAGGGAGAGGAGTCTTGCTGACAAACTAAACGTGGTGAGAGAGAAGCCAGGGAGAGGAGTCTTGCTGACAAACTAAACGTGGTGAGAGAGAAGGGAGAGGAGTGTTGCTGACAAACTAAACGTGGTGAGAGAGAAGCCAGGGAGAGGAGTCTTGCTGACAAACTAAACGTGGTGAGAGAGAAGCCAGGGAGAGGAGTGTTGCTGACAAACTAAACGTGGTGAGAGAGAAGGGAGAGGAGTGTTGCTGACAAACTAAACGTGGTGAGAGAGAAGCCAGGGAGAGGAGTGTTGCTGACAAACTAAACGTGGTGAGAGAGAAGGGAGAGGAGTGTTGCTGACAAACTAAACGTGGTGAGAGAGAAGGGAGAGGAGTGTTGCTGACAAACTAAACGTGGTGAGAGAGAAGGGAGAGGAGTGTTGCTGACAAACTAAACGTGGTGAGAGAGAAGCCAGGGAGAGGAGTATTGCTGACAAACTAAACGTGGTGAGAGAGAAGCCAGGGAGAGGAGTGTTGCTGACAAACTAAACGTGGTGAGAGAGAAGCCAGGGAGAGGAGTGTTGCTGACAAACTAAACGTGGTGAGAGAGAAGCCAGGGAGAGGAGTGTTGCTGACAAACTAAACGTGGTGAGAGAGAAGGGAGAGGAGTGTTGCTGACAAACTAAACGTGGTGAGAGAGAAGCCAGGGAGAGGAGTGTTGCTGACAAACTAAACGTGGTGAGAGAGAAGCCAGGGAGAGGAGTGTTGCTGACAAACTAAACGAGGTGAGAGAGAAGGGAGAGGAGTGTTGCTGACAAACTAAACGTGGTGAGAGAGAAGGGTGAGGAGTGTTGCTGACAAACTAAACGTGGTGAGAGAGAAGGGTGAGGAGTGTTGCTGACAAACTAAACGTGAGAGAGAAGCCAGGGAGAGGAGTGTTGCTGACAAACTAAACGTGGTGAGAGAGAAGCCAGGGAGAGGAGTGTTGCTGACAAACTAAACGTGATGAGAGAGAAGGGAGAGGAGTGTTGCTGACAAACTAAACGTGGTGAGAGAGAAGGGAGAGGAGTGTTGCTGACAAACTAAACGTGGTGAGAGAGAAGCCAGGGAGAGGAGTGTTGCTGACAAACTAAACGTGGTGAGAGAGAAGGGAGAGGAGTGTTGCTGACAAACTAAACGTGGTGAGAGAGAAGCCAGGGAGAGGAGTGTTGCTGACAAACGTGGTGAGAGAGAAGCCAGGGAGAGGAGTGTTGCTGACAAACTAAACGTGGTGAGAGAGAAGCCAGGGAGAGGAGTGTTGCTGACAAACTAAACGTGGTGAGAGAGAAGGGAGAGGAGTGTTGCTGACAAACTAAACGTGGTGAGAGAGAAGGCAGGGAGAGGAGTGTTGCTGACAAACTAAACGTGGTGAGAGAGAAGCCAGGGAGAGGAGTGTTGCTGACAAACTAAACGTGGTGAGAGAGAAGGGAGAGGAGTGTTGCTGACAAACTAAATGTGGTGAGAGAGAAGGGAGAGGAGTCTTGCTGACAAACTAAACGTGGTGAGAGAGAAGGGAGAGGAGTGTTGCTGACAAACTAAACGTGGTGAGAGAGAAGGCAGGGAGAGGAGTGTTGCTGACAAACTAAACGTGGTGAGAGAGAAGGCAGGGAGAGGAGTGTTGCTGACAAACTAAACGTGGTGAGAGAGAAGCCAGGGAGAGGAGTGTTGCTGACAAACTAAACGTGGTGAGAGAGAAGGGAGAGGAGTCTTGCTGACAAACTAAACGTGGTGAGAGAGAAGCCAGGGAGAGGAGTGTTGCTGACAAACTAAACGTGGTGAGAGAGAAGCCAGGGAGAGGAGTGTTGCTGACAAACTAAACGTGGTGAGAGAGAAGCCAGGGAGAGGAGTGTTGCTGACAAACTAAACGAGGTGAGAGAGAAGGGAGAGGAGTGTTGCTGACAAACTAAACGTGGTGAGAGAGAAGGGTGAGGAGTGTTGCTGACAAACTAAACGTGGTGAGAGAGAAGGGTGAGGAGTGTTGCTGACAAACTAAACGTGAGAGAGAAGCCAGGGAGAGGAGTGTTGCTGACAAACTAAACGTGGTGAGAGAGAAGCCAGGGAGAGGAGTGTTGCTGACAAACTAAACGTGGTGAGAGAGAAGGGAGAGGAGTGTTGCTGACAAACTAAACGTGGTGAGAGAGAAGGGAGAGGAGTGTTGCTGACAAACTAAACGTGGTGAGAGAGAAGGGAGAGGAGTGTTGCTGACAAACTAAACGTGGTGAGAGAGAAGGGAGAGGAGTGTTGCTGACAAACTAAACGTGGTGAGAGAGAAGCCAGGGAGAGGAGTGTTGCTGACAAACTAAACGTGGTGAGAGAGAAGCCAGGGAGAGGAGTGTTGCTGACAAACTAAACGTGGTGAGAGAGAAGCCAGGGAGAGGAGTGTTGCTGACAAACTAAACGTGGTGAGAAAGAAGCCAGGGAGAGGAGTGTTGCTGACAAACTAAACGTGGTGAGAGAGAAGCCAGGGAGAGGAGTGTTGCTGACAAACTAAACGTGGTGAGAGAGAAGGGAGAGGAGTGTTGCTGACAAACTAAACGTGGTGAGAGAGAAGCCAGGGAGAGGAGTGTTGCTGACAAACTAAACGTGGTGAGAGAGAAGCCAGGGAGAGGAGTGTTGCTGACAAACTAAACGTGGTGAGAGAGAAGGGAGAGGAGTGTTGCTGACAAACTAAATGTGGTGAGAGAGAAGGGAGAGGAGTCTTGCTGACAAACTAAACGTGGTGAGAGAGAAGGGAGAGGAGTGTTGCTGACAAACTAAACGTGGTGAGAGAGAAGGCAGGGAGAGGAGTGTTGCTGACAAACTAAACGTGGTGAGAGAGAAGGCAGGGAGAGGAGTGTTGCTGACAAACTAAACGTGGTGAGAGAGAAGGCAGGGAGAGGAGTCTTGCTGACAAACTAAACGTGGTGAGAGAGAAGCCAGGGAGAGGAGTCTTGCTGACAAACTAAACGTGGTGAGAGAGAAGGGAGAGGAGTGTTGCTGACAAACTAAACGTGGTGAGAGAGAAGCCAGGGAGAGGAGTCTTGCTGACAAACTAAACGTGGTGAGAGAGAAGCCAGGGAGAGGAGTGTTGCTGACAAACTAAACGTGGTGAGAGAGAAGGGAGAGGAGTGTTGCTGACAAACTAAACGTGGTGAGAGAGAAGCCAGGGAGAGGAGTGTTGCTGACAAACTAAACGTGGTGAGAGAGAAGGGAGAGGAGTGTTGCTGACAAACTAAACGTGGTGAGAGAGAAGGGAGAGGAGTGTTGCTGACAAACTAAACGTGGTGAGAGAGAAGGGAGAGGAGTGTTGCTGACAAACTAAACGTGGTGAGAGAGAAGCCAGGGAGAGGAGTATTGCTGACAAACTAAACGTGGTGAGAGAGAAGCCAGGGAGAGGAGTGTTGCTGACAAACTAAACGTGGTGAGAGAGAAGCCAGGGAGAGGAGTGTTGCTGACAAACTAAACGTGGTGAGAGAGAAGCCAGGGAGAGGAGTGTTGCTGACAAACTAAACGTGGTGAGAGAGAAGGGAGAGGAGTGTTGCTGACAAACTAAACGTGGTGAGAGAGAAGCCAGGGAGAGGAGTGTTGCTGACAAACTAAACGTGGTGAGAGAGAAGCCAGGGAGAGGAGTGTTGCTGACAAACTAAACGAGGTGAGAGAGAAGGGAGAGGAGTGTTGCTGACAAACTAAACGTGGTGAGAGAGAAGGGTGAGGAGTGTTGCTGACAAACTAAACGTGGTGAGAGAGAAGGGTGAGGAGTGTTGCTGACAAACTAAACGTGAGAGAGAAGCCAGGGAGAGGAGTGTTGCTGACAAACTAAACGTGGTGAGAGAGAAGCCAGGGAGAGGAGTGTTGCTGACAAACTAAACGTGATGAGAGAGAAGGGAGAGGAGTGTTGCTGACAAACTAAACGTGGTGAGAGAGAAGGGAGAGGAGTGTTGCTGACAAACTAAACGTGGTGAGAGAGAAGCCAGGGAGAGGAGTGTTGCTGACAAACTAAACGTGGTGAGAGAGAAGGGAGAGGAGTGTTGCTGACAAACTAAACGTGGTGAGAGAGAAGCCAGGGAGAGGAGTGTTGCTGACAAACGTGGTGAGAGAGAAGCCAGGGAGAGGAGTGTTGCTGACAAACTAAACGTGGTGAGAGAGAAGCCAGGGAGAGGAGTGTTGCTGACAAACTAAACGTGGTGAGAGAGAAGGGAGAGGAGTGTTGCTGACAAACTAAACGTGGTGAGAGAGAAGGCAGGGAGAGGAGTGTTGCTGACAAACTAAACGTGGTGAGAGAGAAGCCAGGGAGAGGAGTGTTGCTGACAAACTAAACGTGGTGAGAGAGAAGGGAGAGGAGTGTTGCTGACAAACTAAATGTGGTGAGAGAGAAGGGAGAGGAGTCTTGCTGACAAACTAAACGTGGTGAGAGAGAAGGGAGAGGAGTGTTGCTGACAAACTAAACGTGGTGAGAGAGAAGGCAGGGAGAGGAGTGTTGCTGACAAACTAAACGTGGTGAGAGAGAAGGCAGGGAGAGGAGTGTTGCTGACAAACTAAACGTGGTGAGAGAGAAGCCAGGGAGAGGAGTGTTGCTGACAAACTAAACGTGGTGAGAGAGAAGGGAGAGGAGTCTTGCTGACAAACTAAACGTGGTGAGAGAGAAGCCAGGGAGAGGAGTGTTGCTGACAAACTAAACGTGGTGAGAGAGAAGGGAGAGGAGTCTTGCTGACAAACTAAACGTGGTGAGAGAGAAGGGAGAGGAGTGTTGCTGACAAACTAAACGTGGTGAGAGAGAAGGGAGAGGAGTCTTGCTGACAAACTAAACGTGGTGAGAGAGAAGCCAGGGAGAGGAGTATTGCTGACAAACTAAACGTGGTGAGAGAGAAGCCAGGGAGAGGAGTGTTGCTGACAAACTAAACGTGGTGAGAGAGAAGCCAGGGAGAGGAGTGTTGCTGACAAACTAAACGTGGTGAGAGAGAAGCCAGGGAGAGGAGTGTTGGTGACAAACTAAACGTGGTGAGAGAGAAGGCAGGGAGAGGAGTGTTGCTGACAAACTAAACGTGGTGAGAGAGAAGCCAGGGAGAGGAGTGTTGCTGACAAACTAAACGTGGTGAGAGAGAAGCCAGGGAGAGGAGTGTTGCTGACAAACTAAACGTGGTGAGAGAGAAGCCAGGGAGAGGAGTGTTGCTGACAAACTAAACGTGGTGAGAGAGAAGCCAGGGAGAGGAGTCTTGCTGACAAACTAAACGTGGTGAGAGAGAAGGGAGAGGAGTCTTGCTGACAAACTAAACGTGGTGAGAGAGAAGGGAGAGGAGTGTTGCTGACAAACTAAACGTGGTGAGAGAGAAGGGAGAGGAGTGTTGCTGACAAACTAAACGTGGTGAGAGAGAAGGGAGAGGAGTGTTGCTGACAAACTAAACGAGGTGAGAGAGAAGCCAGGGAGAGGAGTCTTGCTGACAAACTAAACGTGGTGAGAGAGGAGGAGAGGAGTGTTGCTGACAAACTAAACGTGGTGAGAGAGAAGGGAGAGGAGTGTTGCTGACAAACTAAACGTGGTGAGAGAGGCCAGGGAGAGGAGTCTTGCTGACAAACTAAACGTGGTGAGAGAGAAGCCAGGGAGAGGAGTGTTCCTGACAAACTAAACGTGGTGAGAGAGAAGGGAGAGGAGTGTTGCTGACAAACTAAACGTGGTGAGAGAGGCCAGGGAGAGGAGTGTTGCTGATAAACTAAACGTGGTGAGAGAGAAGCCAGGGAGAGGAGTGTTGCTGACAAACTAAACGTGGTGAGAGAGAAGGGAGAGGAGTGTTGCTGACAAACTAAACGTGGTGAGAGAGAAGGGAGAGGAGTGTTGCTGACAAACTAAACGTGGTGAGAGAGAAGCCAGGGAGAGGAGTGTTGCTGACAAACTAAACGTGGTGAGAGAGAAGCCAGGGAGAGGAGTGTTGCTGACAAACTAAACGTGAGAGAGAAGCCAGGGAGAGGAGTGTTGCTGACAAACTAAACGTGGT
>NC_134895.1:54288083-54303083 GCF_041734735.1 Babylonia areolata | reverse complement strand
TTCTTTTATGAAGAAGTTTGTTCCATAAAGTCTATGTAAGTTTGTTCCATAAAGTCTGTGTAAGTTTTTTTCCATTGTTCCATAAAGTCTGTGTAAGTTTGTTCCATTGTTCGATAAAGTCTGTGTAAGTTTGTTCCATTGTTCCATAAAGTCTGTGTAAGTTTGTTCCATTGTTCCATAAAGTGTGTGTAAGTTGTTCCATAAAGTCTGTGTAAGTTTGTTCCATTGTTCCATAAAGTGTGTGTAAGTTTGTTCCATTGTTCCATAAAGTCTGTGTAAGTTTGTTCCATTGTTCAATAATGTCTGTGTAAGTTTGTTCCATAAAGTCTGTGTTTGTTCCATTTTTCCATAAAGTCTGTGTAAGTTTGTTCCATTGTTCGATAATGTCTGTGTAAGTTTGTTCCATAAAGTCTGTGTAAGTTTGTTCCATAAAGTCTGTGTAAGTTTGTTCCATTGTTCCATAAAGTATGTGTAAGTTTGTTCCATAAAGTCTGTGTAAGTTTGTTCCAGTGTTCCATAAAGTCTGTGTAAGTTTGTTCCATTGTTCCATAAAGTCTGTGTAAGTTTGTTCCATTGTTCCATAACATCTGTGCAAGTTTGTTCCATTGTTCCATAAAGTCTGTGTAAGTTTGTTCCATAAAGTCCGTGTAAGTTTGTTCCATTGTTCCATAAAGTCTGTGTAAGTTTGTTCCATAAAGTGTGTGTAAGTTTGTTCCATTGTTCCATAAAGTCTGTGTATGTTTGTTCCATAAAGTCTGTGTAAGCTTGTTCCATTGTTCCATAAAGTCTGTGTAAGTTTGTTCCATAAAGTCTGTCTGTGTAAGTTTGTTCCATAACGTCTGTGTAAGTACCGTGGCAACAGGGAATGTGCTAACTCATATACTCTCATATTTAGCCTCACAAAAGAAATGTCAACTGAAAAGTGGAGTTTGGTCAAAAGGGAGAAAACTGGTATTGGCTGGTCTGACAGGCATCCTTACAATGTCTCTGCAGTCGTCATAGAATCAAAACCGAAACAAACTCGTTCTCAACCCCTGTCTCTGCAGTCGTCATAGAATCAAAACCGAAACAAACTCGTTCTCAACCCCTGTCTCTGCAGTCGTCATAGAATCAAAACCGAAACAAACTCGTTCTCAACCCCTTTCTGTCCTAACAGACACACACTGCAGATGGGGGAAGCTTGAGAGGGGAGACATGATCTAACATGGACTGTGTTGTCAGACATGGCCTAAATATAACAGAAAATTCCTCTCTTCATGTTTTTGTCTTTCCACTCTTTGACATTAGACAAAAAACAAAAAACAAAACAAACAACAAAAAACAAACAAACAAACAACAACAACAACAACAAAAAAACACAAAAAAAAAAACTGAAAATGAAATAACAGGTGAGGGGTGGTGGTGAGAAGTGTGTAGCTGTTAACACTGGCTTAAGATACGTATATGGCTATGACTGCTGGCTTTTATAGGTATGCTTAGCAAACTATGGATGTCAGCCTGGATTTTGCTAAGAAGTGTGCTGCAACTAGAATGAACTTTTATCACGACCTGTGTATGTAGCAATTAATGCCAGCTTCTGACATCACATATCTAAAACTGATTAACGTTAAATTTTGAAAATGTGAAATGACGATACTATGTTAAAGCCTTCAATAACGGATGCTACACATGGACAAGATACACAAAGCAATGCAAATTCATGATGCAAACCACTGGTGTAGGCCCATCTCTGATGCAGAGGAGGGTTAGCTCCTGCCTGTTCATTTGTGACAGTCTATTTTTTACCACCCACTACTATGAACAAGTACGGAAAGGCAGCCAAGCTTGTCAGTGAGGATGTGGTGGTGGTGACAGCGGCAAGGAGTGTATACTCAATGCAGATTTTACCTTCCTTGGGAAGTTCCTATAACTCACCACTGGGAATGCACACAGTCTTATGGAATAGCCAATTTTACTGTCATTACATGCAACATATTTATTTCAAATTACTGTTTCAAATCCAAGTTAGTAGCAATGTTCAGACTTTCCATTTCTTCCTGAAAACAAACTGTACGTTTCAGCATCTGAGAATTTGGACAGAGTTTGATCACGATGAGATCAGTCACCGAGTTTGTGTCCTCTGTCCCACAATGCAGTCTGACTGATACAACAAACAAAAGTCATGTCTGTGCAATAACCTTTATAAATAATACTGCATACTGTTTGTAAGAATAAGACAACAAAAGCGAAAGCTTTCTAACTAGTGATGGAGTATATTCATCAAAGGCAAACAGGCGAACACACACACACACACACACACACACACATATATATATATATATATATATATATATATCACTCTTAAATATGCTTGTCATTTATCAACCACGGCACAAGAATCCTAAAAGCAATGCCAGTTCCGCCTATATAGCAAACCACGTACAAGCATAGTGAGAATTATTTGCCAAAAAAAGACTTCAAGCGAAGCATTCGACAGAAAAGAAATGACAATCTGCAGCACTATACACTGGTACATCTAGAAAGCTCATGATGAATATGTGAAAAATATATTCAGAAAAAAACAACAATGTACTGTCACTGCTTTTTTAGCGCATTTGATTCAGGTGCAGGTTCACTGTGTGTGGTCATCACATTCTTTTTTTAACAGAGTTAAACATGATAGTACTTTTCTTCAATTTGTTTTCACCTGTTTTCAGTTTCAGTTTCCCAAGGAGGCATCACTGTGTTTGGACAAATCCATACATGCTTGTCACACAGAATTTCTGACACTGTAATTGTACCTGAAATATTCATATCAAATATTCATATCAAATATTCATCTCTGATTCAAACCTCCTCCTATCTAGTCTCTCCATCTTCATACCCTACCAATTACATTCAAATGTGAAAAAATGTCTACAATCACCAGTACATGGGAAGAGACATTACATAAAATTCTACTCCACGACACTTATTTGACAGTGGTTTTCTTGCCATTATGGTGATATGTTCGTGAGTTTTTTTTTCCATCAAACTGCAGCCTTAAAGAGTCTACAGTTGCCAAAAGAATGTCACTTTTTTGTCCCAAGAAACTATAGAAAGGCCCTACGATATCTCACATGTCATATTCTGGCACATCATGAGTGTGAGGGGGGGAGTTTCAGGGGAGGGAGGAACCAGTTTGCAGCAGTGACAGTACATCGACTGGACATCACGTCACGTCATGACACGTCACGTCACATCCAGCACAACTTGCCTGACCGGGTCAGCCGGTGTCAGCCCTACCTTCATTTCCGCCGTCAGCTTCATCTTGGCGTTCTCCACACGTCGCTTCAGGTCGTCAATGTTGTGCTGTAGACGGGTGCACTGGATGATGTAGTTGTTCTGTAATCACAAGTTCCACTTTAGTTCCGTCAATCACACATTTCCTGTTTCCCAACAGAAACTTCTTTTCTATCTAACATTGTTTTACCTTTGTCATGCCGGCAACTTTCTATCAAATGTTAAGTTGCATGTACATGATATGGAATACATTTTCTGTCTGCTATAGGTAACACCATTCTCACTTGTGCCAAGTCTGAGTTTGTCAAATATTAAGTTGTATATATATGATATAGAATACATTTCTTTCTGTTATATGTAACACCGTTCTTACTTGTGCCAAGCCTAAGTAGGTCAAATGATATATATATGATACTGAATACATTTCTTTCTGTTATATGTAACACCGTTCTTACTTGTGCCAAACCTAAGTAGGTCAAATGATATATATATGATACTGAATACATTTCTTTCTGTTATATGTAACACCGTTCTTACTTGTGCCAAGCCTAAGTAGGTCAAATGATATATATATGATATTGAATACATTTCTTTCTGTTATATGTAACACCGTTCTAACTTGTGCCAAGCCTAAGTGTGTCAAATGTTAAGTTGCATAAAATTATGTATAATGTGGAATATAGCAGGAAAATCGTACATAGATAAATATATACATATAAAAGGCCACACTTCCCAATACTGGCATCTGTATAATATGGAAATAAAACTCATACCCCCACCCCCACATCCCCCTCAGTGTTATCTATGGAACAGACTTTGTCAACATAAATGACAGTTACCTTCTGTGAGGGTCGGTTGTCGCCTGTCTTCAGGTTCTTCTCCTTGACATCTGTATGATATGGAAATGAAGTCCCCCCCCCTCCCTCAGTGTTATCTAATGGAACAGACTTTGTCAACATAAATTACAGTTACCTTCTGTGAGGGTCGGTTGTCGCCTGTCTTCAGGTTCTTCTCCTTGACATCTGTATGATATGGAAATGAAGTCCCCCCCCCCTCCCTCAGTGTTATCTAACGGAACAGACTTTGTCAATATAAATTAGGTACCTTCTGTGAGGGTCGGTTGTCGCCTGTCTTCAGGTTCTTCTCCTTGGGACCTTCCAGAACGTTCATCAGCTTCCGGTGCAAGGCGTCCAGCTCGTCTCGCAGCCGGTTAGTCTGGTCCTCCAGAGGGGGTGTCCTCTTCTTCTCCTCAAAGTACCGCTTCTTCCACACGTCCCGGGCTGCCAGGCCGTGCCATGACAACAGTAATAACAACAATAACAATCAGTATTTATATAGTGCTGAATCTTGTGCAGAGACAAATCAAAGCACTTTCACAGCAGTCATTCACAAGCATGCATAACTCACAACTTGAGAAACTTGAGACAAAGAAAAGGCAGGGCATCAATACACTGTGAGAGTTTCCATCCGTCCACTTGTGTGTGTGTGGGGTGGGGGTGGGGGTGGGGGTTTGGGGTGTACGGGGGGGCAGAATAATCATCATCAAAAGTCTGAGGTACACACACACAGACAAACACACTCACACACGGCGCAGACGCAAACACATACACACACATACAAGCGCGCGCACATGCAGGCACACAAAATTTATTTTCTTTCGATCTTATTATATCAACAGGATTTTGTTGTTAGTATGTTAGGACACGTAAAACACACACACACACACACACGCACGCACACACACAGCCGGATTTTTCTTCCAGTTTATCATATCAGACACCAACTTGATTTTGTTGTTAGTATGTTAGGATTCATAAACCACACACACACACACACACACTCGGGCACGCGCGCGCATGTGCATACACTTGCAACATTCTCCCACACATATTATGGCCATACATGTGCTCACGTTTGAGGCCCTCCTTTCTGTTGTGTGAGCACGATTTCATAACCCATCAAAAGAATAGAATCCAGAAGGAAAGAGATCGATAGAAAAGAAGAAATTTCTTGCACGAATTTCCAGGAGGTAGAGTTGAGCGTATCAACCTACTGGGGGAAAAGCCGTCAGATCAAGTTGTTCAGGGCCTGGGTCTTAATTCTATAGGCTGCATGGGGACAGATGTTTACTGTTTGTACTGCGATGACCCCTGGTATTCCGTGCCAAGGGGTGGGGCGGTGTCTGCGTGATGGGGATGCGGGGGGGGGGGGGGGGGGATGACGGGGGCGGAGTGGGGGTGGGGGTGGGGTGGGGGGGCACGTCATAAACAGCTAACCAACCAAGTAAGAGTTCAATCATACCAAAGCCTACATTGAAGAACTAAGACATACCTTATCGACAGCTATTGTCACATTTTTTTTTTATTCGACTAGCATTAAATCTTTTTTTTTTTTTTTGATGTGCCTGATCATGACATCATATTTGCGTCCACAACAAACCCGTGACTGCAGCATGCTATCATCCAACGTGGATCAACTGGTACAGTGATGCTGACCTCATGTGGGGGGAATGTGGCAGAATGGTTAAGACACCTATCTGTCAGTACAGTGTCCGTGAGGGTCTGGTTTTCATTTCCACTCTCACCTGTCAATACAGTGTCTGTGAGGGTTACTCTCACCTGTCAATACAGTGTCTGTGAGGGTTACTCTCACCTGTCAATACAGTGTCTGTGAGGGTTACTCTCACCTGTCAATAGTGTCTGTGAGGGTTACTCTCACCTGTCAATAGTGTCTGTGAGGGTTACTCTCACCTGTCAATACAGTGTCTGTGAGGGTTACTCTCACCTGTCAATACAGTGTCTGTGAGGGTTACTCTCACCTGTCAATAGTGTCTGTGAGGGTTACTCTCACCTGTCAATAGTGTCTGTGAGGGTTACTCTCACCTGTCAATACAGTGTCTGTGAGGGTTACTCTCACCTGTCAATACAGTGTCTGTGAGGGTTACTCTCACCTGTCAATACAGTGTCTGTGAGGGTTACTCTCACCTGTCAATACAGTGTCTGTGAGGGTTACTCTCACCTGTCAATACAGTGTCTGTGAGGGTTACTCTCACCTGCTGTCAATACAGTGTCTGTGAGGGTTACTCTCACCTGTCAATACAGTGTCTGTGAGGGTTACTCTCACCTGTCAATACAGTGTCTGTGAGGGTCTGGTTTTCATTTCCACCCTCACCCTTTCCCTGAACTTTGACGGGAAAATCAAACTGAGCGTCTAGTCAGTCATTCGGATGAGGCGATAAACTGAGGTCTTGTCGCACTGAAAAAAACCCCATAGCAACAAAGGTGTTGGTCTCTGGCATTATTCTGCAGAAGAAATCCACTCTGATAGCTGCACACACACGCACGCAACGCACGCACGCACAAACGCAACGCGCGCACACACACACACACACACACACACACGCACACAAATGTATATGCCTGAATAGAGCGTTGGGCTACGCTGCTCTCAGGCATCTACCCAGCAGGTACGATGTAGCATATACATAGATTTGTCCGCCTCCTTGAGAAACTGAAACTACTGTTCTGATGATGATTTGTTTTTTTTGCTGTACCCACCCAGGTTCCGCCTGTTCTGTGTCTTGCTCTGCAGGGTCTTGGCTTTCTTGACCAGCTCCTCTCTCTCCCTCTCCGTGCTGTGGCGGCTGTCCCGGGCCTCCTGCAGCTCCTCCAGCAACTTCCGCTCTGCACGGCAAGACATGGGTCATGGTGGATGGTGAGGACTGGTGATGGTGATGGGTGATGATGAATGATTGATAATAATTGATGATGATTAATGGTGGTGACTGAAGATTGATGATTACTGATAATGGTGACTGATGATGGTTGATAACTGATAATGTTGACTGATAATGACTGATGATGATGATGATGATGAAAACTTCCATGTAAAACATGTTCAGCTGCGCTGCACAATGTACTGTGTTGTGTTGTGTTGTGTTCAGCTGAGCTGAGCCGAGCTGAGGCTGAGGCTGAGGAGTGGTGTGGTGTGGTGTGGTGTGATGTGGTGAGGTGTGGTGTGGTGTGGTGTGATGTGGTGAGGTGTGGTGTGGTGTGATGTGGTGAGGTGTGGTGTGGTGTGATGTGGTAAGGTGTGGTGTGGTGTGATGTGGTGAGGTGTGGTGTGGTGTGATGTGGTGAGGTGTGGTGTGGTGTGATGTGGTGAGGTGTGGTGTGGTGTGGTGTTGTCGTCTTTGTAGTTGTGTTGTGTTGTGGTTGTATTGTGGTCATACACGTGAAGTCCACTCGTTTATACCAGTGAACGCGTGAGTCGCAGCCCATGCAGAAGAAACAGCTGGACAACACTACTAATTTTGTTATTAGTATTATCTTTTTTAATTGAAATAGTTTCACTCAAGACCCAACTAAGGGCGTTTGGGTTACGCTCAGTCACCGCTGGTCAGGCATCTGCTCAGCAAATGTGGTGTGGTGTATATGGATTTGTCAGAACGCTGTGACGCCTCCTGAAGTAGCTGAACCAATCTGCACTTAACTGATCCAAAATGAACTGAACTAAACCAAACTGAACTGAACTGAACCGAACTGAACTGTACTGAACCAAACTGAACTGTACTGAACCAAACTGAACTGAACCGAACTGAACTGTACTGAACCAAAATGAACTGTACTGAACCAAACTGAACTGAACCAAACTGAACTGTACTGAACCAAACTGAACTGAACCAAACTGAACTGTACTGAACCAAAATGAACTGTACTGAACCGAACCGAACTGTACTGAACCAAACTGAACTGAACTGAACCGAACTGAACTGTACTGAACCGAACTGAACCAAACTGAACTGTACGAAACTGAACCGAACTGTACTGAACCAAACTGAACTGTACTGAACCAAACTGAACTGAACTGTACCAAACTGAACTGAACCAAACGGAACTGAACCGAACTGTACTGAACTGAACCAAACTGAACTGAACCGAAATGTACTGAACCAAACTGAACTGAACTGTACCAAACTGAACCGAACTGTACTGAACCAAACTGTACTGAACCAAACTGAACTGTACTGAACTGAACCGAACCGAACTGTACTGAACCAAACGGAACTGAACCAAACCGAACTGAACTGTACTGAGCCGAACTGAACTGTGCCAAACTGAACCGAACTGTACTGAATCAAACTGAACTGAACTGAACTAACCGTACCGAACTGAACCAAACTGAACTGTACTGAGCCGAACTGAACTGAACCGAACTGAACTGAACTGTACTGAACTGCACTGCAAAGAGCAACATCCTTAGCCTACAACAAGCATACCGAGTTAAGTGACCCCTAAACACAACATGATATATGTATGTTTCTTTTTTTCTTTTTCTTTTTCTTACTGGAAAAATCATGATAAAATGAAAGATACATAGAAAGCAAAACAAGAAAAACGAGAGTCACGAGGGACCAGGATGGATGTACCACAAGTACTTTTTTGTTGGTTTGTTTTTTTGATTTTAGTATATCACTATCAATTAATCTGCATTATAAATGTTCTTCAACAACAACAACAAATCAACAAGTGAATCAACAAGAGAGGCAAGGCCTTCAAGACTCACTTGTGATAAATTAAGTCCCCTAGCATTAATTACAGAGTAATTTCCCTTTTTTACTATCTGCACCAAAACGTTTGCAAAATAAATAAAAATTCCATGCTTCGCAAAAGAAGTTCCTGTTTGAACAAAAAATGATAACTCATCTTGCTGTTGTGTCAGAATAAGAGGTCAAAGTGCCAAGTTTAGAGAATACAAAAAATATAAATATAACAGTAAATGCAGTTTGCATATAATTAGGCTTCTTTTTTTAATTTTTTTGTGCCCATCCCAGAGGTGCAATATTGTTTTAAACAAGATGACTGGAAAGAACTGAATTTTTCCTATTTTTATGCCAAATTTGGTGTCAACTGACAACGTATTTGCAGAGAAAATGTCAATGTTAAAGTTTACCACGGACACACAGACACACACACAGACAACCGAACACCGGGTTAAAACATAGACTCACTTTGTTTACACAAGTGAGTCAAAAAAGCATGTGGCTGAAAGTGAATGTATACTGAGCCAGCCATGTCCCATGACTGTCAGTACTGGGTTGCACTGCCGGAAAACTCACGCTCCTCTTTCCGCTGCTCTTGAGCGGACTCGGAATCTCTCGGCCCGTCCAGGTCTGCCGACGATGAACGCCGAGGGGGCGGTGATGAGAAACGATTTAACTCCTGAAACAAATGAATGAATGAGTGAATGAATGAATAAATCAATAAATAAATACCCAAGATGGACAGGTGGTGTGGGTGGAAGGTGGGGGTGAGGTGTGTGATGGGTGGTGGGTGGTGGGGAGCAGTAGAAGTATTCATCAGGAAAATATGCTCTGCTCACTAGCACATTTCCAATTCACTTTTCTCCGCCCCCACTACCCCGCGCACGCACACATATATATATATATATAACTCACACACACACGCGCGCACACACACACAACTAAAAATACACCTCACCGAAACATACTGTAAACAAACAAAAAAAAGTCAGGTGACCAATTACTTTGGAAAACACCACTTTAAAATGCTAATGAATGAAAAAAAAACCCACACACAATGCTACAACTGAATAAATCACAGGACAGGAAGGCTATGATAAGAACATAGAGAGAGATGTGGTAGAGTTCTACCATTCACAAACAACACGCTTTATTCCCCAACCTTACAACCCCGAATCTTCCAGTCTGTCAATGTTTAATTCATACCCTGGGCTGCTTTGCACGGGCGACCGTAGCAACGCTATGTTTGCCAAGCTGACGTCAAATAAACTTTGCTATGTCTTCGCTAATTCCATAGACTTACGTAAACTTAGGAACGATTCTTAACGCCAAGAAAAACTAGCGCTTCTCAGATAATCAAGATATCTGACTGATTAAACGAGACTTACTTGGAAGTTGAAGTTGAATCGAAGTTCTCCTCTACCTTTGAAAACATATTGACTTGATTGAAAACGTACAGAGAAGGTTTACCAAACAAATTATAGGGATACGTAGTGTGTCCTATGAAGAGTGACTAACTAGTTTGAAACTCCCAAGCCTGGAATATCGCAGGTTAAGGGGTGATATGATTGAGACATATCAGATTCTACATGGACATTATGATTTTCACTCTAAAGGACAGTAATCATACCAGGGGACACCCACTAAAACTAATGAAGACATTCACCAAACCGAGAGGAAAAAAGAAGAAAAAGATGCACGTGGCTCACGTACTTCATCCGAGCTGACTTTGAGCCTGTCCTCCTCCTCCTCCTGTCTCCGCCTTCGTTCTTCCTCCTCCTCCTCCTCTCGCTTCCTCCGCTCTTCCTCCTCTTCGCGTCTCCTCTCTTCCTCCTCTCGCCTCCTCCTCTCCTCCTCCTCCTCCTTCCTCCTCCGGGCCTCCTCTCTTTCTCTCTCCTCCTCCTCCCTCCGTCGTCGCTCGTGTTCGTCGTTGGCCCAGCGGTCCCGGTCGTCCAGTTCCCGAACTCTTCGTTTCTCCTCTTCCTCGTCGTCGTAGCGTCCTCGTGATTTGCTGGGCCACAGACAACAGATGGTAAGGAGAACGTATTTGTAAATTACGAAAAAAAAAGAAAAAGAAAAAGAAAGAAAAACCCCACATGGGGTATTACACGAAAGAGTAATGCAGGAAATTCCATACACTAAATTTCACAGACACGGAAAGAAGAAATTTATGATCCAATGATTTTTTTTCCTTTTTAGAATTTTGTCCACCCCCAGCACAAAAAAACAACAACTACCAAACCCCCCCGCATCAATTCATGAACATCTCAGGAAAGTTATTAATGTCACGAAGCAAAGTTTACGACTGGTGTTAAACAAAGTGAGGAAAGTCAGCACAGTTGGACGTCTGAAGATTTTTGTTTTTCCAATCTTAGGTTCTGTATCAGTCTGCTGAAATTTTTTGTCGGATATTCGGTATTCGTCACAAAATCAACGCTTAAAAAAATATAACGATACTCATCCCAAAATTCCCCAGAAATACGCTATGAACATAACGCTTTTTTGTGGAATGTCTCGTTTTTTTCCTATATGAACAGGCAAAGTCAGTGATGTGCATGGAGGTGTTGAAAGTGGTGAGATATGTACACATCGCTTTGCCCACATATACAATCAAATTACTACATGCTGATATTGTGGACATCATTATCTTATTAATCATGGGGCTCAGATCAACTGTCAGTCCTTTAAAAAGTGTGTATACGCACGCAGAAGATCAAATGCGCACGTCAAAGATCTTGAAATCCATGTCAGCGTTCGGTGAGTTTTGGAAACAAGAACCTACCCAGCATGCACACCCCCGAAAACAGAATGGCTGCCAACTTGGCGGGGAAAATAAACAAAATGGTCATACACGTAAAATGTTACATGTCTGTCTGAGTGTGCCTGCAATCTGATTGAATGACACAGGAAACGAATGATGAGCGCCCAATGGCAGCCGTCAGGCAGGCAGCCTGTTGTGCAAATGACCCCGTGTTTGTAAAGCGCTTTGAGCTTGGTCTCCGACCGCGGATAGGCGCTATATAAGTATCCATATCAATCAATCAATCAGTATTCTTTGTGCAGTGCACATTCATGCACGCAGGGAAACAAGCCATCTCTTGCAGGCTTTCCATATGTCCTGCACCTAAAACGTATTGTTGTTTGCCTCTTTGCCGCCAACCAGGGACTGGCGGGTCTCTTTAAGTGTAGCCACTATCCCCGCCTTCTGGAAATTCTAAACAAAGAATTACATTTTTTTTTCTCTGTCGCTTTCATTGATTCTTTGTTTCTGATCCGTTCCTTTTTCTTAGGATCCTTGTTATTTTCTTGTCATACTGGCCAATTCACCTGTAGCCAAGCGCTTAGCTGGCTTCACTGACTGTTTACCACACAAGCTATAGCAGACGTCTTTTCAATAGCGTGCCCACCGCTGGTCTTCAATGGCTCCCGCAGAATGTGTGACGCAACTTAAGATTATGTCAGTCTCTGATCTAAGAGCCGGGTGTTGTGGCCTGAACACACACACACACACACACAGACACAGAGACACACACACACACAAAGACTGACGCGTACAAATCAGTCAGCCAGCTATGCCATGTCCTGCTCCTTAAACTGGCCTCAGCACAGTGCACTGTTAAGCACAGCTCACGGACTAATATACACATTTATCTATTTATCAATATTCTATGTCTGTGGGTACCACCCCCCACCCCCAGCTGACCTGTTGGCTGTCCGGTAGTAAGGGTCCCGGTGCTTGCTGTACTGCTGGCTGGTGTCGGGGGACATGCCGGCCACCCCGGAGTCCTCGTTGGTGTTGTTGGTGTAGGCCGCCTCCCGCTCCTCGCGCTGCGTCTTGCCGCCCCCTCCTCCCTTCCGGTGCGGGCTGGGGGAGCGGGGACTGCCGCTGCGATCTACGGGCACATGGGGCGAGGGGCCGTCATGGTAGAACACACCGATAGGCTGTTGGGTCCGGGACCGACCTCTGTCGGCCTCGTTCTTTCTGGGCGAGGTCTGTGGGGCCTGACTGTCGTTGTTGAGGTAGTAGGGGTGAGAACCCTCATCATCACCCTCCCTGCCACCCCCTTCCTCCTCCTCCCCACGTCTGGGGTACCGATCTCCCCCGGGGTGGAGGCGAGAATCGGAGGAGGAGGGGTGGTGTACCCGGGACCCGTTCGGGTGGGTGTCGGTGAGGAAGGCCCCCCTGTCTGGGGAGGAGCCCAGTTCGCGGCTGCGGGGGCGGGGCGGGGAGCCCGGGGGGTCAATTCTGGGGAGGGGGGAGTAGTGACGGAGCGGCGGCGCTGCCTTATCGGGGAGACGGCGCTGCTGACTGCGGGCCTCATCTGGAGGAGGAGACCAGACAGACGGACAGACAGACAAGAGGGACACGGTGATACTGAAAGCTGTGCCAAGACCACCACCACCACCACCACCACCAACATCTCCAACACACTGCCACGTCCACAACAACAGCGAGACAGCACTCCGAGACTGGTTAGTTATGGATAATGAGAAAAAAACAGTGCCACGTCAGTTCAACAACGTCCACCCCACAGCAAGAAGCCACTGGCAGCGGTGGGGGGAGTGGGGGGAGGGACAGTTCACAAGATAAGTCAGTGACAACACGAGGTACAGGTCCATGGTTAGCAAATCAAGGTGGTTATGATCATACTGCAGGGTACAGGTTGTGAATCGTTGGCTGTATCGTGAGAGGTATGGATTGAAAAAAAAACCCAAAAAAACCCCAAAACCAAAACCAAACAAAAGACGTGTATTGACGAAATAAGGAGAAGAATCACAAAAATAAGAACGAACCCTAAAAAAGAGGGAAAGGGACATTGGAAAAAAAAGAAGGCAAGAACTGACAAAGAAGGAAAAAGAAACAATGAAGTAACTCAGAGTGTCAGACCCACACAATGGAAAGCCAAGAAAACCGACCCACACAATGGAAAGCCAAGAAAACCGACCCACAGAATGGAAAGGCAGACAGCCGTGACTCCACCCCAAACAGGCCTACTGTAGACACACCATGTCGTACTGTTGTCTCCGTCCATACCTTTCACAAATACAGCTGGGCCACAAGGAAAACGACAGAAGCAAAGCCGTTTGGGATTATCAAATGACTGATTCTTGTACAGAAACAAAGCCTCTTGGGGCTGTGAAATTATTGTCTGGGTATAATATTCACACAATCTAATGGTCCAGACCGCAGTTTGTGGTTTAGAAATGCTGCAATGAGAACACTCCAACGTCAGATGGATGGGACTGAAACATCACCGACGTCCATCACCTGGCGAGAAAGCAACTGGCAGACACAGGAATCGACAGCTGTTGGGATCACTGAAATATTTCTGAGAAAAAGTTCCGGAAAACCTGATATCGACCAAGAATAATTTACCAGATATGGTAGAAAAAGAAGTTTAGCACACATGAAACTCAAAAGCGTGGGAATGACATTACTTTTGAGCTAAAACTGTTTATGAGTGGACCAGACAGCGTTTATGACACAGCAGCAACAAAAACAAGTTATTTTTTTTATCACTACAACACAGTTTTGTTATTTCATATTGTAAAGATCACACAGGATTACAACACAGTTTTGTTATTTCATATAGTAAAGATCACACAGGGTACAACACAGTTTTGTTATTTCATATGTATAGTAAAGATCACACAGGGTTACAACAAAGCCAAGCCCCACAGATACAGCAGCAGTCAGCATGGTACTGATACGTTGTGTACCAAAATAAACAATAAACAGTTGTTGTTTTTTAAAGCACTCCAAGCGAGTGGGGATACAACCTCAGCAGAGACGGTGGGTGGAGGAGAGTGTGAAAAAAGGGGCGGGGCGGGGGATCAAGATGTCAGGCAGGCAGTGTACAGGCGGGTAAGCTGTTGTGCAGGATGAACCGTGTCTTGTCCGCACGGTGTGCAAAGCGCTGTTATGCCGTGCAACTGTTAGCACGTGCAGCATGAGAACACTTCGCACGGTGTCAACATTGCACTGCGGGATAAGACAGCAGCAATCAAGCACGGATAAAGACAGGCAAATACAAAAAGTAGTTTCAAAAAGCCCATTTCATTTCAAAATGGGTTTCAATACACGTGATTTCAAAAAACATAACTGAAGCGTTAGAACAGCAGCCATGCATAACTCCAAGCAGTCTGTAAGCAAGCATCTACACAGCAGTAAGCAGCACACACAATGCTCAGCTCAA
>NC_134895.1:54255583-54285583 GCF_041734735.1 Babylonia areolata | reverse complement strand
AGGAGAGACACACTATGAGCATAGACACTATGAGGAGAGACACTATGAGGAGAGACACTCTATGAGCATAGACACTCTATGAGCATAGACACTATGAGGAGAGACACTATGAGGAGAGACACTCTATGAGCATAGACACTATGAGGAGAGACACTATGAGGAGAGACACTCTATGAGCATAGACACTCTATGAGCATAGACACTATGAGGAGAGACACTATGAGGAGAGACACACTATGAGCATAGACACTATGAGGAGAGACACTATGAGGAGAGACACACTATGAGCATAGACACTATGAGGAGAGACACTCTATGAGCATAGACACTATGAGGAGAGACACTATGAGCATTGACACTCTATGAGCATAGACACTATGAGCATTGACACTCTATGAGCATAGACACTATGAGGAGAGACACTCTATGAGCATTGACACTCACTCTCCCTCTGCTTGATTCGCTCTCTCTTCTCCCTCCCGCTCTCTCCCCTTCCCATCACCCTCCCTACAGTGGTCAAATCTGACAGGCAGTTCTCGTGGAAGCGGTGTTATCTGATTGCTTCAACAGGCAGTTCTCGTGGAAGCGGTGTTATCTGATTGCTTCAACAGGCAGTTCATGTGGAAGCGGTGTTATCTGATTGCTTCAACAGGCAGTTCACGGGGAAGCGGTGTTATCTGATTGCTTCAACAGGCAGTTCACGGGGAAGCGGTGTTATGTGATTGCTTCAACAGGCAGCTCATGTGGAAGCGGTGTTATCTGATTGCTTCAACAGGCAGCTCATGTGGAAGCGGTGTTATCTGATTGCTTCAACAGGCAGCTCATGTGGAAGCGGTGTTATCTGATTGCTTCAACAGGCAGCTCATGTGGAAGCGGTGTTATCTGAGTGCTTCAACAGGCAGTTCTCGTGGAAGCGGTGTTATCTGAGTGCTTCAACAGGCAGTTCTCGTGGAAGCGGTGTTATCTGAGTGCTTCAACAGGCAGTTCTCGTGGAAGCGGTGTTATCTGATTGCTTCAACAGGCAGTTCACGGGGAAGCGGTGTTATCTGATTGCTTCAACAGGCAGCTCATGTGGAAGCGGTGTTATCTGATTGCTTCAACAGGCAGTTCACGGGGAAGCGGTGTTATCTGATTGCTTCAACAGGCAGCTCATGTGGAAGCGGTGTTATCTGATTGCTTCAACAGGCAGTTCACGGGGAAGCGGTGTTATCTGATTGCTTCAACAGGCAGCTCATGTGGAAGCGGTGTTATCTGATTGCTTCAACAGGCAGCTCATGTGGAAGCGGTGTTATCTGATTGCTTCAACAGGCAGCTCATGTGGAAGCGGTGTTATCTGATTGCTTCAACAGGCAGTTCTCGTGGAAGCGGTGTTATCTGATTGCTTCAACAGGCAGCTCATGTGGAAGCGGTGTTATCTGATTGCTTCAACAGGCAGTTCTCGTGGAAGCGGTGTTATCTGATTGCTTCAACAGGCAGTTCTCGTGGAAGCGGTGTTATCTGATTGCTTCAACAGGCAGTTCTCGTGGAAGCGGTGTTATCTGATTGCTTCAACAGGCAGTTCTCGTGGAAGCGGTGTTATCTGATTGCTTCAACAGGCAGTTCTCGTGGAAGCGGTGTTATCTGAGTGCTTCAACAGGCAGTTCTCGTGGAAGCGGTGTTATCTGATTGCTTCAACAGGCAGTTCACGGGGAAGCGGTGTTATCTGATTGCTTCAACAGGCAGCTCATGTGGAAGCGGTGTTATCTGATTGCTTCAACAGGCAGTTCTCGTGGAAGCGGTGTTATCTGATTGCTTCAACAGGCAGTTCTCGTGGAAGCGGTGTTATCTGATTGCTTCAACAGGCAGTTCATGTGGAAGCGGTGTTATCTGATTGCTTCAACAGGCAGTTCATGTGGAAGCGGTGTTATCTGATTGCTTCAACAGGCAGTTCATGTGGAAGCGGTGTTATCTGATTGCTTCAACAGGCAGTTCATGTGGAAGCGGTGTTATCTGATTGCTTCAACAGGCAGTTCATGTGGAAGCGGTGTTATCTGATTGCTTCAACAGGCAGTTCATGTGGAAGCGGTGTTATCTGATTGCTTCAACAGGCAGTTCTCGTGGAAGCGGTGTTATCTGATTGCTTCAACAGGCAGTTCTCGTGGAAGCGGTGTTATCTGATTGCTTCAACAGGCAGTTCATGTGGAAGCGGTGTTATCTGATTGCTTCAACAGGCAGTTCATGTGGAAGCGGTGTTATCTGATTGCTTCAACAGGCAGTTCTCGTGGAAGCGGTGTTATCTGATTGCTTCAACAGGCAGTTCATGTGGAAGCGGTGTTATCTGATTGCTTCAACAGGCAGTTCATGTGGAAGCGGTGTTATCTGATTGCTTCAACAGGCAGTTCACGGGGAAGCGGTGTTATCTGGTTGCTTCAACAGGCAGTTCACGGGGAAGCGGTGTTATCTGATTGCTTCAACAGGCAGTTCACGGGGAAGCGGTGTTATCTGATTGCTTCAACAGGCAGATCATGTGGAAGTGGTGTTATCTGATTGCTTCAACAGGCAGTTCTCGGGGAAGCGGTGTTATCTGATTGCTTCAACAGGCAGTTCACGGGGAAGCGGTGTTATCTGATTGCTTCAACAGGCAGTTCTCGTGGAAGCGGTGTTATCTGATTGCTTCAACAGGCAGTTCTCGGGGAAGCGGTGTTATCTGATTGCTTCAACAGGCAGTTCACGGGGAAGCGGTGTTATCTGATTGCTTCAACAGGCAGTTCTCGTGGAAGCGGTGTTATCTGATTGCTTCAACAGGCAGTTCACGGGGAAGCGGTGTTATCTGATTGCTTCAACAGGCAGTTCACGGGGAAGCGGTGTTATCTGATTGCTTCAACAGGCAGTTCACGGGGAAGCGGTGTTATCTGATTGCTTCAACAGGCAGTTCTCGTGGAAGCGGTGTTATCTGATTGCTTCAACAGGCAGTTCATGTGGAAGCGGTGTTATCTGATTGCTTCAACAGGCAGTTCATGTGGAAGCGGTGTTATCTGATTGCTTCAACAGGCAGTTCATGTGGAAGCGGTGTTATCTGATTGCTTCAACAGGCAGTTCACGGGGAAGCGGTGTTATCTGATTGCTTCAACAGGCAGTTCACGGGGAAGCGGTGTTATCTGATTGCTTCAACAGGCAGTTCACGGGGAAGCGGTGTTATCTGATTGCTTCAACAGGCAGATCATGTGGAAGTGGTGTTATCTGATTGCTTCAACAGGCAGTTCTCGGGGAAGCGGTGTTATCTGATTGCTTCAACAGGCAGTTCACGGGGAAGCGGTGTTATCTGATTGCTTCAACAGGCAGTTCTCGTGGAAGCGGTGTTATCTGATTGCTTCAACAGGCAGTTCTCGGGGTAGCGGTGTTATCTGATTGCTTCAACAGGCAGTTCACGGGGAAGCGGTGTTATCTGATTGCTTCAACAGGCAGTTCTCGTGGAAGCGGTGTTATCTGATTGCTTCAACAGGCAGTTCACGGGGAAGCGGTGTTATCTGATTGCTTCAACAGGCAGTTCACGGGGAAGCGGTGTTATCTGATTGCTTCAACAGGCAGTTCACGGGGAAGCGGTGTTATCTGATTGCTTCAACAGGCAGTTCTCGTGGAAGCGGTGTTATCTGATTGCTTCAACAGGCAGTTCACGGGGAAGCGGTGTTATCTGATTGCTTCAACAGGCAGTTCACGGGGAAGCGGTGTTATCTGATTGCTTCAACAGGCAGTTCACGGGGAAGCGGTGTTATCTGATTGCTTCAACAGGCAGTTCACGGGGAAGCGGTGTTATCTGATTGCTTCAACAGGCAGTTCACGGGGAAGCGGTGTTATCTGATTGCTTCAACAGGCAGTTCACGGGGAAGCGGTGTTATCTGATTGCTTCAACAGGCAGTTCTCGTGGAAGCGGTGTTATCTGATTGCTTCAACAGGCAGTTCTCGTGGAAGCGGTGTTATCTGATTGCTTTAACAGGCAGTTCTCGTGGAAGCGGTGTTATCTGATTGCTTCAACAGGCAGTTCTCGTGGAAGCGGTGTTATCTGATTGCTTCAACAGGCAGTTCATGTGGAAGCGGTGTTATCTGATTGCTTCAACAGGCAGTTCATGTGGAAGCGGTGTTATCTGATTGCTTCAACAGGCAGTTCATGTGGAAGCGGTGTTATCTGATTGCTTCGACAGCGACTGCCAGTCACGAACAAACGAACAAGACCTCACAACCAACAAATCACGAGTGGAAACTTCCCCACACCCTCCCGCCGAACTTCTTAAAAATAAAACAACCCCTCCCAAAAAAACAACAACAACAACAAACAAACAAACTAGACTGCTACTACTACTACTAGTTTCAGTTTCTTAACTGGGCGTCAATGCCTTCGGACAAATCCATATACGCTACACATCTGCTGGGCAGAAAGGGCGGGAGCGGGAATGGAACACAGACCCTCACGTACACTGTGTTGGTAGACAAGCGTCTTAACCATTCTGCCACCTTCCTCCTGATATATATATATATATATATATATATATATATATATATATATATATATATCAAGACAAATATGAAACGGACTAAAATGGACTGTAAAAAATTAGAGAGATAAACGAAATAAGGAAATATAATGGACTGAAAAAGAGAGTAAAACAGACAACAATACAATCAAACAGAACAAACTAAAACAGACAACAATACAATAACACAGAACAGACTAAAATACAATAAAACTGAAAACAGACACGGCAACGCTGGTAGAGCAACAACTAGCAAAGTAAATCAGCCTACACTGAAATAAGACATAATCAATGGAGAAAAGTGAATCAAACCAAACTACAGTCAAAGAAAATACAGGGTGCACAACCCAAGCCACAAGAACGGACAGAACTACCCACAACAGCGCAGCACGCGAAGAAATGCCCCCGTGTTTGTCTCCCACTCACGGATACGAAACGTCCACAAAATGTCCTGGAAGGCCTGCTTCGACATCTTACTGAAAGGAAATGGACTCCACAGGAGCTGCACTTCGGGTTTTCAAACAAAAGTGTTCGTTTCCTGAAAAACGGGCACGTGATTCCCGTATGCAATGAAAATCTGCGCACGACAGAACAACTGGAGTGTCTTTCCCCTCGGCAAAACGAAGCTAACCGCGGGGTTCTGTATTTGCTTGTAGAAAAACATCGAGTTTCTCATTTTCTGAAACAGTTCAAGGTTAATCTGTCAAGCAGTTGAGAAAATATCCAGCGCGCCGATACGGAAAATTTTCAATGCACGTTTTTTTGTTTGTTTGTTTTTTGTTGTTGTTGTTGTTGTTGCTGTGAAGTTCCCAGTAATACCCAGTGCACTGACCACGCGTTCTCGCCAAGTTCTCGGCAAGGTCAGAAGCACCGAACACAGGTTTTGTCGCCTGGGTCGCAGTAGGTTCAAATGCACCGAAAACAAAGTTTAGTTGCGAGGTTCTCGGTGCGTTCCGATGCAGTGAAAACACGCTGGCATCACACCCTGCAGTTGTCAGACCTCACAGACCTCGCCCAGAGATAAAGGAGATTATCCCCCCTGACACAATGCTTTTCCACTCCTATAAACAACATGGTAATATGTCTTTGTAAATATACACAGCACCAGGAATGGTCAGCAACAGATCATGCAGTTTTAGCTTTAATATGCTGCTGATGATTCTGATAATCATTACAGTTACCATCTTTAATCAACATCAATTTATCATCAGATCATCATAGTTTACATGACACGAAATGTCTTTTCCGTTTGCCTTTATTCCTCATTTTGCTTTTAAACGCTCTTTCTTTCTTTCTTTTTTCCCTCTTTCTTTTGTTCTTCCGGAAATGTTATGACAAGAAGCCAACATTCAAAGTGAATGCGATCCAGTGGCTGACCATTTTCAAGTAATACACTCATCTTTCCACACCAACCAAAACCACACGTCATTTGTAAAACATTATATGCACACGGTTTATAATTGAGATACACATGCATGGCATTCATACAAGTGAACCTGTTCTGCAAGCAAAACATCACATACTTTGTGACTACTTTTGGATATGATCGATACAGATTTCTAAAGTGTACAAAGACTGGCAGTGTCAGAAGCTGCATAACGATAGAATATCATGCACCGTGCTCATACACATCGATAACTTTTACATCATGCGAGCGTATGTCACAAAGCTCACGCTATGTGCTTTCTGTGATTTGACATTTTCAAGCACGTGTGAAAACATGTTATGTCATCACTAACCCACTCTTTCTGTGATGTACCAAAAACGAGCATACACACAGATGGGCATAGACACAGGTACACTTGAATGACAATGCACAAAACATTCTTCCTCCCACCCTCTCTTTGCCACTCATTGTCTGTCGTCTTGTTTTATATCCAATCAAAATGTAATACTAAATAACAAACAAGCAAGAATCTCAGCACACCAACGATTTTTTTTCCACAGTATGTACTTTAGTGTGCACAAACAAATACATGCAAATGATCTTTTTATCTTTTTCTCCCCTTTAACTCTACATCAAGGCAACACGAGGAAACAAGAACGTGCACTCACTAAAATGAACAAATCAAAACACTGTGTGTGTGTGTGTGTGTGTGTGTGTGAGAGAGAGAGAAGGGGGTCGGGGGATGAGGGGGAACAGAGAGAGAGGCTTGTTGCAGCATGCAGAAGCTGATTATTGTCTTGGAACAAACTCAGTGGTCCGTGTGTGGGTTTGCAGATCACGTAAATTACGAAGTGTTGTTGGAGTGACAATGTTTTCCGGTTATCTCAGCCTGCGATTCATCAGGGTTCTCAATACGTATTTTATAGTGTGTGTGTGTGTGTGTGTGTGTGTGTGTGTGTGTCTGTATGTTTGTGTATGTGTGTGTGTGAGTTGCGTGCGTTGCGCGCGCGCGCGCGTGTGTGTGCGTTGCGTGTATGTTGCGCCCACGAGCGAGCGCAAGTGTGTACATGTGTTCTTGCGTTATGTGCGAGCATGCGTCCGTGTGTTTGTATCCATATCATCACCATCACCATCATCACCATCACCATCATCATCATCATCACCATCACCACCATCATCATCATCATCACCATCATCATCACCACCACCATCATCATCATCATCATCATCACCACCATCATCATCACCATCACCACCATCATCATCATCACCATCACCACCATCATCATCATCACCATCACCACCATCATCATCATCACCATCACCACCATCATCATCACCACCATCACCACCAAGCCCCAGAACCAGGGACGGACGCACCGACCTGGGTAACCCTGCCGGAAGGTGTAGCGGCCGTAGGGGTCCCTGTATCCACGGGTGGCGGGTGAGCCCCCCTGGTGCACGGAGGCCGGGGACAGCGGTTGGGAGGACCTCTCGCTGATGGCCAGGGCCTCGCGCAGCTCCGGGGGGGCCTCCAGGATGTACAGCTCGGGGGCGTAGTGCTGTGGGGGGGGAGGGGAAGGGGGAGGTGAGGGGAGGTAAGTGTCAAGGGGTCAGGTGGGGACAGTAAAAAAACAAAAAAACAAAAAAAAACAAAAACAAAACGACACACACACACACATGCATGCGAGCATGAACGTGCGCGCACATACATGCACACACACACACACACACGCACGAAATAATTATATGCATGTTTCAAAGAACACGTCAGGTTATTCTATTACTTACACATCCTGTATTCTATTCTTGTCTGGTTAGTTGCGGTTTTGCCTTTCATTGTGTCAATGAAACCTTTATTCGTGGTGTTCGTGACAAACGGTTATGATTCTGACTGGGGTTTACCCGTTATTGTTGTGTACATAAACCTGTACTCGTGGTATTCAAGACAAATGAATATGATTCTGGTCCTGACCCTCTGGGAGAGAGAGAGAGAGAGAGAGAGAGACAGAGAGAGAGAGAGACATACACGGAGTCACACACACAGACACATAGACACACGCACTCTCTCTCTCTCTCTCTCTCTCTCACAAATCAGCCACCCCTACCACGTATTGGATATCATATAAACACGGATCCGTCCGCATGCTTTTACACCTCCGTGAAACTGAAATCTTCACTGATGTGACAGGTAGTAGTCATCCCTACCTCTATCTCTATTTCACTGATGTGACAGATAGTGGTCATCCCTACCTCTATCTCTATTTCATTGATGTGACAGGTAGTGGTCATCCCTACCTCTATTTCACTGATGTGACAGGTAGTGGTCATCCCTACCTCTATCTCTATTTCACTGATGTGACAGACAGTGGTCATCCCAACATCTTTCTCTATTTCACTGATGTGACTGAGGTAGTGGTCATCCCAACTTCTATCTCTATTTCACTGATGTGACTGAGGTAGTGGTCATCCCAACTTCTATCTCTGTTTCACGGTGTGTACCAAATGAAGGAGTATTGGCGTCACACTGTTCCATCATCCTCACTCACCTTGGGCGGCAAGAAGTGCTTGGCGGTCCACTCATACTCCTGCCGAGGCTTCACCTGAAAACAACAACAGAGAAGAACAAAATCAGCAAGGCGGACAATGAGGATTATATTCGGAAACTAAGCAATATAGGAAGTCATTCGTGACATTATTGGTATCAACATCGTGTAGCTTATTGATCCGAGAACTACCCCCATCCGTCCACGCTCTGCCCCCTCTCCATAACAATTATATGGTCAGTAAAATACTGTCCCTCTCTCTCTCTCTCTTTCCTTCCTTCCTTCTCTCCTCCCTTCCCTATTTTCATTCATCCATGGTCAATAATAACATTCTCTCTCTCTCTCTCTCTCTCTCTCTCTCTCTGTGTGTGTCTCTCTCTCTCTCTCTCTTTCCTTCCTTCTCTCCTCCCTTCCCTATTTTCATTCATGCAAGATCAATAAAAAATATTGTCCCTCTCTTTCTCTTCCTCATTCCTTCTTTCCCTCTCTCTCTCGTTACGCACGCCCCCCCCCCCCTCCCCCGCCCCTCTATCGCTTTGTTCAAACCTCGATCATAAAAGAAGGGGGGTGGGGTGGGGGGGATAGTAGAGAAAACAATCCCAGCTTCCACTCAGCTGGAAAGAAGTCAACAGTTCTGGCTGAATTATTCACACAGCTCTACATGTTTCTGACGATTGCGTTGCGATTAGTTCCGTCCCCTTTCCCTTTCGTTTTGTTGTCTCCCCTCCCCCCCCTCCCCCCCACCCTCCACATCTCCATCACACATCGTGTGTGTCCCCCTTCCCCCACCCCCCTCCCTTCCTCCCCCTCCCCCACATCTCCATCACACATCGTGTGTGTTCCCCCTCCCTCCCATCCTCCCCCCTCCCCCACATCTCCATCACACATCGTGTGTGTTCCCCCTCCCTCCCTTCCTCCCCCCACCCTCCACATCTCCATCACACATCGTGTGTGTTCCCCCTCCCTCCCTTCCTCCCCCCACACTCCACATCTCCATCACACATCGTGTGTGTTCACGCTTCAGCTCGGCTCTTTGTTCTTCAGTCTTTGTCGGGCAGCGTGCCTGCATGTCTTCTTGTGTCTTCTGCCCCCGAGATGGAAAGACCCTGAATCAATCAACACGATGACTTGATTAAACCAGGATCGATGGGCGATTTTCGCTGTTGGCACGCAATCGCCGGCAGGACAGGGGAATGGGGGTGAGAGGTCCACATCTCTTTTGTAGGGGATTTTTTGTGTGTGCATGCTGTTCATGCATTTCTTGTTTTGAAATGAAAGGACAATGAGCCTGGGAAAAACAAACGATTGAACAACAACTGTTCAGTTCAGTTCAGTTACTCAAGGAGGCGTCACTGCGTTCGGACAAATCCATATACGCTACGCAACATCTGCTAAGCAGATGGCTGACCTGCAGTGTAACCCAACGCATTTATTCAGGTCTTCTTTTTAAATCTCTTTCTTTTCCCGCATTTAATTTTATTTCATCATCTATATGCTTACTTTTTATGTTACCCGTTTATTCATTTATATGTTCGTTTGTTTGTTTGTTTATTCATTGATTTAATGAAAAGCAATCAAGAGAAGTAACTCTCTCCATTTACAAAGTACACAACTTCAAGACTCAGTACTGCCGTCTGATGTTTGATGTGGTGAAATGACCACGCCTTTTCATGTGACCATGTGACGATCAGCACGAAGACAACAAACCAAGAGAAGAACGTGTGAAACTGGCGTTGCGTTGTTATGCGTGAGACACCAGACTGTCACTTGAAACGTTTACCTGTACTATACATAACATTGCAAGACATGAACACGCATATGTCATGAACGTTTCAGCATGCACCTTTTAGCTGATATGAATCAGGGTGCTGTGCTTGACGAAGAGATCGCAAGTTTCTTTCTCTCTTTTTTATGTTTTGCGTTGTTTTGTTTGTTTTTGTTTTGTTGTTGTTGTTGTTGTTGTCATTGTTGTTTTTTTCGATTGAGGACGGTTAAAATGGTGGAAGGAGAGGACTGGGCCCCGCCTTCCTATGCCATGCCCTAAACACAGTAGACATGATTTAATTGACCCTATGCCGTGCCCTAAACACAGCAGACATGATTTAATTGACCCTATGCCGTGCCCTAAACACAGTAGACATGATTTAATTGACCCTATGCCGTGCCCTAAACACAGTAGACATGATTTAATTGACCCTATGCCGTGCCCTAAACACAGTAGACATGATTTAATTGACCCTATGCCGTGCCCTAAACACAGCAGACATGATTTAATTGGCCCTATGCCATGGCCTGAACACAGTAGACATGATTTAATTGACCCTATGCCGTGCCCTAAACACAGTAGACATGATTTAATTGACCCTATGCCGTGCCCTAAACACAGTAGACATGATTTAATTGACCCTATGCCGTGCCCTAAACACAGTAGACATGATTTAATTGACCCTATGCCGTGCCCTAAACACAGTAGACATGATTTAATTGACCCTATGCCGTGCCCTAAACACAGTAGACATGATTTAATTGGCCCTATGCCATGGCCTGAACACAGTAGACATGATTTAATTGACCCTATGCCGTGCCCTAAACACAGTAGACATGATTTAATTGACCCTATGCCGTGCCCTAAACACAGTAGACATGATTTAATTGACCCTATGCCGTGCCCTAAACACAGTAGACATGATTTAATTGACCCTATGCCATGCCCTAAACACAGTAGACATGATTTAATTGACCCTATGCCATGCCCTAAACACAGTAGACATGATTTAATTGACCCTATGCCATGCCCTAAACACAGTAGACATGATTTAATTGACCCTATGCCATGCCCTAAACACAGTAGACATGATTTAATTGACCCTATGCCGTGCCCTAAACACAGTAGACATGATTTAATTGACCCTATGCCGTGCCCTAAACACAGTAGACATGATTTAATTGACCCTATGCCATGCCCTAAACACAGTAGACATGATTTAATTGACCCTATGCCATGCCCTAAACACAGTAGACATGATTTAATTGACCCTATGCCATGCCCTAAACACAGTAGACATGATTTAATTGACCCTATGCCGTGCCCTAAACACAGTAGACATGATTTAATTGACCCTATGCCGTGCCCTAAACACAGTAGACATGATTTAATTGACCCTATGCCGTGCCCTAAACACAGTAGACATGATTTAATTGACCCTATGCCATGCCCTAAACACAGTAGACATGATTTAATTGACCCTATGCCGTGCCCTAAACACAGTAGACATGATTTAATTGACCCTATGCCATGCCCTAAACACAGTAGACATGATTTAATTGACCCTATGCCGTGCCCTAAACACAGCAGACATGATTTAATGGGCCCTATGCCATGGCCTGAACACAGTAGACATGATTTAATTGACCCTATGCCATGCCCTAAAGACAGTGGATATGTTGACCCTATGCCATGCCCTAAACACAGTAGACATGATTTAATTGGCCCTATGCCATGCCCTAAACACAGTAGACATGATTTAATTGACCCTATGCCATGCCCTAAACACAGTAGACATGATTTAATTGGCCCTATGCCGTGCCCTAAACACAGTAGACATGATTTAATTGACCCTATGCCGTGCCCTAAACACAGTAGACATGATTTAATTGACCCTATGCCGTGCCCTAAACACAGTAGACATGATTTAATTGACCCTATGCCGTGCCCTAAACACAGTAGACATGATTTAATTGACCCTATGCCATGCCCTAAACACAGTAGACATGATTTAATTGACCCTATGCCATGCCCTAAACACAGTAGACATGATTTAATTGACCCTATGCCATGCCCTAAACACAGTAGACATGATTTAATTGACCCTATGCCGTGCCCTAAACACAGTAGACATGATTTAATTGACCCTATGCCGTGCCCTAAACACAGTAGACATGATTTAATTGACCCTATGCCATGCCCTAAACACAGTAGACATGATTTAATTGACCCTATGCCATGCCCTAAACACAGTAGACATGATTTAATTGACCCTATGCCGTGCCCTAAACACAGTAGACATGATTTAATTGACCCTATGCCGTGCCCTAAACACAGTAGACATGATTTAATTGACCCTATGCCGTGCCCTAAACACAGTAGACATGATTTAATTGACCCTATGCCATGCCCTAAACACAGTAGACATGATTTAATTGACCCTATGCCGTGCCCTAAACACAGTAGACATGATTTAATTGACCCTATGCCGTGCCCTAAACACAGCAGACATGATTTAATGGGCCCTATGCCATGGCCTGAACACAGTAGACATGATTTAATTGACCCTATGCCATGCCCTAAAGACAGTGGATATGTTGACCCTATGCCATGCCCTAAACACAGTAGACATGATTTAATTGGCCCTATGCCATGCCCTAAACACAGTAGACATGATTTAATTGACCCTATGCCATGCCCTAAACACAGTAGACATGATTTAATTGGCCCTATGCCGAGCCCGAAACGCAGTGGATATGATTTAATTGGCCATATGCCGAGCCCTAAAGACAGTGGATATGATTTAATTGGCCCTATGCCAAGCCCTAGACACAGTGGACATGATTTAATTGACCCTATGCAGAGCCCTAGACACAGTGGACATGATTTAATTGACCCTATGCCCAGCCCTGGACACAATGGATATGATTTAACTGGGCCTATGCCGAACCCTGGACACAGTGGACATGATTTAATTTGCCCTATGCCCAGCCCTGGACACAATGGACATGATTTTACTGGCCCGGTGACCGTAAAAGGTATGAGATCTCAATTTGTTTTGTTTTTTTGTTTTTCTTTTAAACAGACGGCTGCGCACGCACGCTGTGAGTATGAGGGGAGAGGAGGACCAGGGAAGGGTGTGTTGTGTGTGGGGAGGATGGGCGGGAGGGGGGTGGGGGAATAAAGGACCGTCAGGTCATTTCTGCAACGACTATCAATCATGGCCGTGACGTACAGTTCCAGCCCAGCAGACCTGCTGGCACGGGATCAAGAGCGGCAGTTTTGTTAAGGCCACCCCCCTCCAGCACAGCTCCACAGCTGTCGCTCTGTCAAAGACCAGGTTTGTAAAGATGGTATTCTTCTTCCCTACACCTGACTGCCTGACCCCACTGGGGGAAGATACAGTGGTGTGGTGAGCAACCCTTCACAGCTGGCCTTTTATCTCATATAGCACTTCCAAGGTTGTGTCGTGTTACGAGTTTTTTTTTAAGGGGGTGGGTGGCGGGTGGGGGTGGGGGTGGGGGAGGAGGTTGTGTAGAGGGGGTGGGGGGTGGGGGCGAGCGAGAGAGGGGGGGGGGGAGAATGGAGAGGGTGAGGGGTACGGGACTGTGCCTTATTTGTCAATATGTGTGTGTGTGTGTGTGTGTGTGTGTGTGTGTGTGAGAGAGAGAGAGAGAGAGAGAGAGAGACAGATATATGTATATATATGTATATATATATAGAGAGAGAAAGGGAGGGTGGAGAGGGAGAGAAAGAGAGTGAGACAGACAGACAGACAGACAGACAGAGAGCAAGTGCTTGCTTCAAGGCGAACTCGCACTTCACCACTTTCGCCTATCATTGTCTCATATGTCAGTGTCCGAACGCAGAAGCATAAACATACGTGTAAATATGTGCACACACTTACACGCGCGTGCTTGTATGCGCGAAACATCTGAGACATTCCACCCAGACAACCGAAGGATTAGTTCAGTGTTTGTGATCAGTGTTATCTCTGCCGCTGTGCAGATTATGGGAAAGCTGCCCGCAGTCCCCAGAGAGAGAGAGAGAGAGGGAGACAGAGACAGTGACAGCACTGCACAAAGGACCAGAATCGCCGGATCGATACCCGCCAGTCAAACATCCACCTCTGTCTGAGCTCCAAAACATCTGGCTTAACTATGATTACTGGGGCCGCCGTTGTGTATACGCAGCCACGGACGTCGGCCTACAAACCCCTGCTATCTACCTTAAACATAAACTCCCTGACAACAACAACCCACAACAAACCCCTGCAATCTACCTTAAATATAAACTCCCTGACAACAACAACCCACAACAAACCCCTGCTATCTACCTTAGACACTCCCTGACAACAACAACCCACAACAAACCCCTGCTATCTACCTTAAACAGACACTCCCTGACAACAACAACCCACAACAACCCCCTGCTATCTACCTTAAACAGACACTCCCTGACAACAACAACCCACAACAAACCCCTGCTATCTACCTTAAACAGACACTCCCTGACAACAAGAACCTACAACAAACCCCTGCTATCTACCTTAAACAGACACTCCCTGACAACAACAACCCACAACAAACCCCTGCTATCTACCTTAAACAGACACTCCCTGACAACAACAACCCACAACAAACCCTGCTATCTACCTTAAACAGACACTCCCTGACAACAACAACCCACAACAAACACCTGCTATCTACCTTAAACAGACACTCCCTGACAACAACCCACAACAACCCCCTGCTATCTACCTTAAACAGACACTCCCTGACAACAACAACCCACAACAAACCCCTGCTATCTTCCTTAAACAGACACTCCCTGACAACAACAACCCACAACAAACCCCTGCTATCTACCTTAAACAGACACTCCCTGACAACAACAACCCACAACAAACCCCTGCTATCTACCTTAAACAGACACTCCCTGACAACAACCCACAACAAACCCCTGCTATCTACCTTAAACAGACACTCCCTGACAACAACAACCCACAACAAACCCCTGCTATCTACCTTAAACAGACACTCCCTGACAACAACAACCCACAACAAACCCCTGCTATCTACCTTAAACAGACACTCCCTGACAACAACAACCCACAACAACCCCCTGCTATCTACCTTAAACAGACACTCCCTGACAACAACAACCCACAACAAACCCCTGCCATCTACCTTAAACAGACACTCCCTGACAACAACAACCCACAACAAACCCTGCTATCTACCTTAAACAGACACTCCCTGACAACAACAACCCACAACAAACCCCTGCTATCTACCTTAAACAGACACTCCCTGACAACAACAACCCACAACAAACCCTGCTATCTACCTTAAACAGACACTCCCTGACAACAACAACCCACAACAAACCCCTGCTATCTACCTTAAACAGACACTCCCTGACAACAACAACCTACAACAAAAGTAAAGTGAAAGATCAAACTGCACAGCAATAATGCCGGTTCAATGATAATACTGTCATACTCTGCACAGCAATAATCCGGTTCAATGATAATACTGTCATACTTGAAGTGGAGATTCACCTGTATGTGTATGTACACGCGTGTCTGTATCTGTTCTGTGTAGGTATGTTTGTGCATTTAAATTATGACTGTGTATTTGGTGTATTATGCCTTACTATATTACTAATTAGTGGGAATGTGTGTTGATAGATATGTTTTCTTCCATCCGTTTTATTCAAGTCATATTCCCCCCACCCCCCACCCCAGACGTGTTCCTTGGTTCTCGCCCTTTCTCCCAAGTGTGACTGGAAAATCAAACTGAGCGTCTGGGTCATTCAGGTGAGACGACATAGCGAGGTCCTGTGTGCTGCACGCACTTGGCGCACTGAAAATGAGCCCCTGGCAACAAAGGTGTTGGCCTCTGGCAATGTTCTGTGGAAGACATTCACTCTGACAGGCTCACAAACACATACAGGCATCCGTTCAACGTCTGACGAAGCGTGCTGCATTTTGCTGCTGGGGTGAAGTATATATGGCTGTGTCCCAACGCACTAAGGCCTCCCTGAAAAAACTGAAACTGAAACTGTACGCTTTGACTCCTTCAAACTGAAACTGTACGCTTTGACTCCTTCAAACTGAAACTGTAGGCTTTGACTCCTTCAAACTCAAACTAGTGGACCTGGAACAGAAGGTACCCCTTTGAACAACAAAACGTGTTCAAAGACTGATAGTTGGCGGGTTTAACGAATTCATATATGTATGTATGTATGTATGTATGTGTGTGTGTGTGTGTGTGTGTGTGTGTGTGTGTGTGTGTGTGTGTGTGTGTGTGTGTGTGTGTATTACACTCCTGTCACTTGTAGTGTGTGTTGTTTGTTGTTGTTGTTTTAAAACCAATGTCTTCCAAACACAGGTCTCACCAATGAGAGTGGTTCGGACCCATTAAGGGAAAAATGAATTAGCTCAGACTGAGAATGAATACAATATTTACTCTCGGGATCAGGCAATCGAATATAACCCATCTTTTCAGTCAAACGCAACAAGGACCAAGGAAAACCCCGATATTTTGTACACAGAATACGGCTCAGAGAAAAAGCATAAAAAAACAAGAATACAAAATAAGAAAAAAAAGGTAGACCTAGGTCCATCAAGCATCATAGTCACTATCTCATTCAAACACATACAAACACGTGCGCCCGTGCGCATACTAGCATGCACACACACACATACACACACGCTGCAGGCGCACACACGCACATAACCACGCACTACACACGCACACAGAGAAACACACGCATGCAGGCACGCAAGCACGCAAGCACACACACACACACACACACACACACACACACACACGCAATCTAAAGCTGTACACAGAACCATCACAGTGACATCAAGCCGAGGTAAATGAAAAACGCTGTCAGTAAACACCAACCTTTAATGGACAGGATCACCAAACCCAACCACGGAACACTGCATTCGTTCCAACGACAATAACCAGGTTCCGCTTGCATCAACAAATCCATCACGTCAAAAAATACCCCCCCCCCCCCCCCCCCCCCACAACGAAAAAACAAAACAACAACAACAACAACAAAATACCGCCAAACCCACAATCTCATCCATTATTTCTAGTTCTCTTTGTTACCCGAAAAAACAAACAAACAAACAACAACAACAAACACAAAACAAAGACACACAACGGCACAGTCAGGTGAAATAGACTTCCCCACTCTGTTTAATAATCCATATCCACTATCACAGAGCAATAACGCTTAGGCCTTTGTACAGCGACCTTCCAAGCTGAATCATATGCAATCCGCACTTTTCTTCTCCGTAGCACACACGTTGGAACTGATTATGTTTGTTTGTTTGTTTGTTTTCAAAACCCCTGCTATACTGTAACAAAAAAACAAACAATAAACCCCCAGATAACTGTTCTGCACGAAATCAAAATATCTGTTTTATAGTACACCCACGTCGCGAGGTTATAATTACTATTCTCTTCTGAAACTTTTTTCCATCGATGAAAGTTAAGATTTTGCTGGTCTCGTTGACATCAATGAAAATGAAACTGAACTGAGGTGATTCTACAGATTTTTTTTTAAAACACGTTTTTATTCACGATACTTTTCAGATTGAGTGGAAGATTATTCCCTAAATTTTTCACCATTCTACCAGAGTACAGAAAGCTGGATTTGTAAAGGTTGTTTCTTGGTCTGGGTATGCAGAGCATGTGGTTGTGTCTGTGTTCATTAGTTTTAAAAGTGTCTGTAGTCTTTTTTGGAGAATTTCCATACATAACATTATACATGCAAAGAGCTTTGTTGAAACACAGCCTGTTGTGAAAAAATAATATATTAAGTTGTTTTATAGTCCACTGGGGTGAGGGAGCTCGATTTTAACAATACTATTTTCAGTGCTCTTTTATACATACGGTGAATAAACTTCAAGTTTGAGAGGCTACAGCCGTCCCATAAAGTTGACGCATAATCGATCACTGTGCACAGAAGAGCTTTCGTGAATGGACATTAAGGATCTTTTTTTTTAATTTTTGCTAGCTGAGAGACGTATCAGAGAGACGTTTACTTAAGTACTTCGTATGATCAATCTAAGATAGATCTTTATCAATAATGACACCCAGAATTTTACCAATGTGTGTGTGTGTGTGTGTGTGTGTGTGTGGAAGGAGGGAAGGACGGAGGTGATGACCAGGGAAGATTCGCACGCTGTTCCACTGATACCCATCCCTCCTCACCCATATCCTCCTCACCCCTCCCCCCACCTCCCCCAGGATCAACATCAGCTGGGGTGTAGTGCAGTGTGGGAGAGAGAGAGAGAGAGAGAGAGAGAGAGAGAGAGAGAGAGAGAGAGAGAGAGAGAGAGAGAGAGAATGATCGCACACACACACACACACACACACAAACACACACGCTCTCTCTCTCTCCCTCACACGCACACACATACACCCCCCTCCACACACACACACACACACACACACACACACACACCTCCACACACACACACACACACACACACACCAACCAAGTCTCACCCCAAACTTCATCCTTTCTACTTTCTTCCAAGATAATTTTCATCGTCACGTGTGCCAATGGATTTTTCCATTTTCGATTCAAGAAATAAAATAAGCATAAGAAAGAGAGAGAGAGAGAGAGAGAGGGCAAGGAAACATACTACATTCTTCAGAAACTCGTAACTGCCACCCATGAGACCGGGCGAGACACCAAGGCGTTCGTAATGTTAGAGAGAGAGAGAGAGAGAGGGGTGGGGGTGACAGAGAGAGAGAGAGAGAAAGGGGTGGAGGGTGAGAGGAGGGAGAAAGAGATAGGGGGGAAGGGGATAGGAGGGAGTGAGAGAGGAGGAGAGAGAGGACGGTGAGACACAGAGAAAGAGAGAAGGAGAGAGAGAGAGAGAGAGAGAGAGAGAGAGAGAGAACAAGAACAAGAACAAAACTTTTATCTCCAGGCCTCCGGCCCTTAGAAAGAGGTCATAAGTACACAATATGGTGATCACTCAGCCACAACAAAATGTAAAATACGTACTAACTTAAAAATGTAGAACAAAAGTGCTTCTTGTGCATAGTAAATTAATTCTAACTTTCATCATTGTTGTCACAGAATTCCTGTCGTATCTTCAGGGCATTAAATATATAAATGCAGAGTTTACGAGTACTGTAAACAGAACCATTCTTCAGCAAGTGAACATACGATTGACCTTCAGAGTTCAGATGTTTTTGCCGCAGGTTATTGTAAAGGACACAATTGCTTATAAAATGGTTTTCATCTTCGATCACATTACAACATTTACATGCGTAATTTGAATTACATTTGAATGTTCTAAAAAATGATCCATTTATTGGGAGCAAACCAAGCCGTAATTTTACCAAACAGTCCCTAAAACACTTTTTATCCGCAAAGTCAAAATATTGCTCACACTGAAAACCAGTTTTAAACAGGAGAGAGAGAGAGAGAGAGAGAGAGAGAGAGAGAGAGAGACAGACAGACAGACAGACAGACAGACAGACAGAGGCAAAGAGAGACAGCGACAGAGACAGAAACACACAGAGAAATGACAAGGACAGAGACAGAGGTAAAAGAAGAAAAAAAGAAAGAAAAAAAAGCCAGAAAAAAGAAAACAATACCCCCAACACTCAACTGGCATTTTGTTGTTGTTGTTCGGAAATGGCAGCAGCCAATAATGGCAACGGGACACCACCTCCCTACCCCCTATCCCCACCCCCCACCCACACACAGCACGCTTTAACGAGAACGCGGCCATTGTGCCCATTGAGGCCCAGGACAGCGCTTTCATCAAAGCACGCCCCATACAGACTTGTTCAAGCATAGGAATGTGGCATGATCTTGGAACCGGCAGCCTGCTGGCCAATTAAGCGGATATCAAAGACACACATTTCACACCCTACGTTTTTTTTCTGTAGTCTTTACTTGTCTTTTTTTCTTCAATCTTTCATTTATTTATTTATTTATTCATTTATTTATTTAAGACTTTTTAGGGGTGGTAGTTAGATTGTGTGGTGGATGGGTTGGGGGAGGGGAGAGGGGGGGTGATGGGGTGGGTAGGGGGTGTTGTTGGGGGTGGGGAAGGGTAGAGGCGGGTGATGGGGTGGTGGGGTGTTGTTGGGGGTGGGGAAGGGTAGAGGCGGGTGATGGGGTGGTGGGGTGTTGTTGGGGGTGGGGAATGGTAGAGGGGGGTGATGGGGTGGTGGGATGTTGTTGGGGGTGGGGAAGGGTAGAGGGGGGTGATGGGGTGGTGGGGTGTTGTTGGGGGTGGGGAAGGGTAGAGGGGGGTGATGGGGTGGTGGGGTGTTGTTGGGGGTGGGGAATGGTAGAGAGGGGGGTGATGGGGTGGGTAGGGGGTGTTGTTGGGGGTGGGGAATGGTAGAGGGGGGTGATGGGGTGGTGGGGTGTTGTTGGGGGTGGGGAAGGGTAGAGGGGGGTGATGGGGTGGTGGGGTGTTGTTGGGGGTGGGGAAGGGTAGAGGGGGGTGATGGGGTGGTGGGGTGTTGTTGGGGGTGGGGAAGGCCAGGGTAGAGGCGGGTGATGGGGTGAGTAGGGGGTGTTGTTGGGGGTGGGGAAGGGTAGAGGGGGGTGATGGGGTGGTGGGGTGTTGTTGGGGGTGGGGAAGGGTAGAGGGGGGTGATGGGGTGGTGGGGTGTTGTTGGGGGTGGGGAAGGGTAGAGGGGGGTGATGGGGTGGTGGGGTGTTGTTGGGGGTGGGGAAGGGTAGAGGGGGGTGATGGGGTGTTGTTGGGGGTGGGGAATGGTAGAGGGGGGTGATGGGGTGGTGGGATGTTGTTGGGGGTGGGGAAGGGTAGAGGGGGGTGATGGGGTGGGGTGTTGATGGGGGTGGGGAAGGGTAGAGGGTGGGTGGGGTGTTGCTGGGGGTGGGGAAGGGTAGAGGGGGGTGATGGGGTGGATGGGGTGTTGTTGGGGGTGGGGAAGGGTAGAGGGGGGGTGATGGGGTGGGGTGTTGTTGGGGGTGGGGAATGGTAGAGGGGGGTGATGGGGTGGTGGGATGTTGTTGGGGGTGGGGAATGGTAGAGGGGGGTGATGGGGTGGTGGGGTGTTGTTGGGGGTGGGGAATGGTAGAGGGGGGTGATGGGGTGGTGGGGTGTTGTTGGGGGTGGGGAAGGGTAGAGGCGGGTGATGGGGTGGTGGGGTGTTGTTGGGGGTGGGGAAGGGTAGAGGGGGGTGATGGGGTGGTGGGGTGTTGTTGGGGGTGGGGAAGGGTAGAGGGGGGTGATGGGGTGGTGGGGTGTTGTTGGGGGTGGGGAAGGGTAGAGGGGGGTGATGGGGTGGTGGGGTGTTGTTGGGGGTGGGGAATGGTAGAGGGGGGTGATGGGGTGGTGGGGTGTTGTTGGGGGTGGGGAAGGGTAGAGGGGGGTGATGGGGTGGAGGTGGGGAAGGGGAGAGGGGGAATGATGGGGTGGAGGTGGGGAAGGGTAGAGGGGGGGTGATGGGGTGGGGGTGTTGTTGGGGGTGGGGAAGGGTAGAGGCGGGTGATGGGGTGGTGGGGTGTTGTTGGGGGTGGGGAATGGTAGAGGGGGGTGATGGGGTGGTGGGGTGTTGTTGGGGGTGGGGAATGGTAGAGGGGGGTGATGGGGTGGTGGGGTGTTGTTGGGGGTGGGGAATGGTAGAGGGGGGTGATGGGGTGGTGGGGTGTTGTTGGGGGTGGGGAAGGGTAGAGGGGGGTGATGGGGTGGTGGGGTGTTGTTGGGGGTGGGGAAGGGGAGAGGGGGGTGATGGGGTGGTGGGGTGTTGTTGGGGGTGGGGAATGGTAGAGAGGGGGGTGATGTGGTGGAGGTGGGGAAGGGTAGAGGGGGGTGATGGGGTGGTGGGGTGTTGTTGGGGGTGGGGAAGGGTAGAGGGGGGTGATGGGGTGGTGGGGTGTTGTTGGGGGTGGGGAAGGATAGAGGGGGGGTGATGGGGTGGTGGGGTGTTCTTGGGGGTGGGGAAGGGTTGAGAGGGGGGGTGATGGGGTGGGTGGGGTGTTGTTGGGGGTGGGGAAGGGGAGCGTTCTGTTTCCTCATTAATGTTTTAACTCACTCAGTACGGCCAGTCCTCTCTTCTCCTCTACACAGACCCCTCGGATGTCCAGTGTGTGTCTGAATGACCCAACCTTTAGCTTCCGTCGTCAGAATTGTGGTATTCTTTGTCAACATTCACGTCTTCAGTATAAGAGTCTTCCGCTTGCAATATTTTGATGATGGTAATTGGGGTGAATTGGGGTGAAACGCTGTTAACGTCGTCTCTTTCGCCGTTCGTATGGAAAGAGTTAAACAAATTTTATTCCACAGAAACATCAAAGCAGCTGGACAGCAGCTGAGTCAGAGCACAACAAGCAAAGCTGTACATCTCTCTCTTTCTCTCTCATGACAGAGTTATGCCAATGAATAACATTTGTTCTGCCAGTTTTGATCATCAACGTATTGCTAAAATCAGCACGTTCGCATTGCCCCCTCCCCTCCCTCCCCCCTCGTTTAGCTTTTTTGTTGTTGTTGTTCTGTTTGTCAGATTAGGCCTGATGAGTTTGATTCAGTCTGTAAGGCTCACCAGACAAATCCGCTTCAATGAAAATGCTGCAAAACTGAACCGGATGGGTAACTAGTTAAAGAGACAACGACTGACTTAAAAATGCCATGCTTCATGAATTATACTGCAGAACGTCTCGGCTCATGGTGACCATTGTGTCGTATTTCGTTTCCAGAGCGCAGTGAACACTCCATGATCAACAACATTTGGTTTCCTCTCCCTCACATATTGCCCCTTCCTCCCTTTGAAGTCAAACACGACTTTCCGGCCATTGTTCATACATTCTGGAACACGATACAAAACACCAACAGTAATTTAAAACATTGTCCGGGCGGCGTAGAGGAGGAGGAGGAAAGAATATTTGGAGCAATGAAATGGAAAACTAAACTCAGTCTGATGACGGAAAGAATGTAATGCATGTATATCACTGTCACACAGACACACACACACACACACACACACACACACACTCTCTCTCTCTCGCTGTCTCACGAATATCACCAACAGCACTATCTGTTGAGTCGACGCACTCTCCTGTAATCAGCAAAATGTCAATATTTACCCAACAACATGCTCGCACTGTTCACTATTTGCCCCGAACGACAGCAGATCTGTCTGCCACGAAGCGGAGCACGTTTCGGTAATAATGGACACGGGAAAAACGTGTTTAATTGTGTGTGTGTGTGTGTGTGTGTGTGTGTGTGTGTGTGTGTGTGTGTGTGTGTGTGTTTGTGCGCGCGCGCGCGCGAGTTTGAAATGCTCGTTAAATACCGTTCGGTAAACACAAGACATGAAAACGGGAAAGAAAATCCTGCATTACCTCACAAAGGAATATCAAATGAGTTGGGACTCATGTTTGTGCAGTGTGTTTTCCTACTTAAGCTAGCGAGAATGTGTGTGTGTGTGTGTGTGTGTGTGTTGGAAATGCTCGTTAAAATACCGTTCGGTAAATACAAGGTATGAAAAGGGGGGAAAATCCTGCATTACCTGACAAGGGATATCAAATGACAAGGAGCCCATGTTTGCGTATTGCGGTGTGTGTGTGTGTGTGTGTGTGTGTGTGTGTGTGTGTGTGGTGTGTGTGTGTGTGTGTGTGTACGCACACAAGATGTGGGCTAATGATGTCTCCCTTGCACAGTCAACAGATGTTACTATTTGCGGAGAGGGAAGACATGAGGAGAGCAGCATTAAAGGACGCAGAAAGTGGCAGAGTGAAATACAGAGCAGGAAATCAACCAGGCAAGGTTGTCTACGAACGGAACGACACGTTTCATTCTGTCCACTCGGGGAAGAAAAGGGTGTTGATTATTCAGTTGGGAATAAAACATTAACAAAGAGATGACAGCTCTGTCTCTCTGTGTCTTTTTCCTTGTCTCTGTCTCTCTCTGTATGTGTATGTATGTATATATATATATATATACATGTGTGTGTGTGTGTGTGTGTGTGTGTGTGTCGGAGAGAGATACAGAGAGGGAAAAAGAGAAGGATCTCTCTCCATCTCTCTGAATATATATAGTGATATATAGATGTACATACATATAAAGATATACAAATGGACAGACAGACAGGACAGGACACTGACACAGAGACATGGCGATGACAATCACAACAATACACAAACAACAAAATAAACCAATAATAAATGCATGTTACTTACCCGTGTGATGCTCCTGCCCACGGACCTCAGGAAGACGTAGTCCTTGGGAGCCAGCTCCTCCAGTTGCTTCTCTATCTCCACACGGATGTCGAACAGGTGCAGGTCCGGGGGCACCCTGGACACCACACAGCACACACAACATGCGGACAGGCCACCACCAACCATGCACTTTGTAGCACGACGTGACGTCTGACATTGTTTCTTTACTGTCCAGCCGACCGCAGAGGGCCATAAATATCGGGACTGGCCAACGGAAACACCGCGTTAATCAGAAAGCGCTATGACAAAAACAAAAAAAACACACTATAACTGTAAAACAATAGTTTATGACAGAAGGCCTCAACCATTAAGCTCCTCAAGTCAAACAATGGCTGTCTGTGCTCAGGACGTCAGCCCTTCCGCTTAATTCATCATCCCCAGATTACCACACACACACACACACACACACACACACACACACACACACAACACCGCATAAAAAAATCGTAAAAAAATAGCATAACTGGTATTCGAAGAGTGAGCAGAACTAAAAAGCTTGGTAAAAAAAACACCCAAAAAACCAACTTGTTTAGCTCTAACGTGTGTCCTCAATTTGACTGAAAACTGTGTTAATATTGTTGTTGTTTTTGTTGTTATTCCTGTTCTTGATCTTGAGAAAAATCTTCAATTATTCTCTTGTTTTTTTTAAAGACCAGTTTAATTTTTGTCCCACTGGTCAGGGTGAAGGTGCATGCTACATCACGATGGGCAGATCACTACAAGTCGGAACGAGGCTGTACAGTCTTCCAAACGAGGCAGCTGCTGTGCCCTGACTTGTCCTGTTTCATTAACTGTTCATTTCCTTCCTTCTTTCTTTCATGTTCTGTTTCTATCGTGCACTTTCTGCTTTCTTTTGTTTGCAATCGATTTTTGTTTTCACCCCCTGTCTAGCTTCCCTAATCTGATTCAGGTTATCTGAAAGTTTGACACTGATTATGGGGACCTGTTTAAGATGGAATCTGCCAGGAGGCAGTCTATGGCATCAGTGGGTACAATCTGTCAGGCAGCACATGCCAGTCACGCCAGACAATCTGTCACATGAAGCCATGTAATCATTTAAATGGAAGCACCACACACACACACGCACACACACACAAAGAAACACACGCACACACATCGTGCAAAAAAAAAAAGAAGCAAACAAAACAAAAAACAAAACAAAACCCAAAACGCAAATGACTATAATCACACTGTGCAGTCCTTGGACTGGAGCCAGGAACAAAGTGATTCAGTCCCAACAAAGAAAGAAGGAAGCCCAGCCCCCACTTTGTTTCCCTGCAGCCACAGGCAAATCACGCGGCACGGGACCGGGGGCCAGTTGTTCGTTTCGGTGTTCAAGGGCTACAATTAACCACACAGCCAGGCAGTCAGTCGCCGAAATACGAGTGGGCTCTGACCGTTTTAGACCAGTTATTATCATCGGAATGCTGGGGCACACCCTGGAGGTTGACAGTCCTCTTGATCCACCTACTGGTCTGTGGATTCCAGTCCCACAGACTCGCAGACGAGAGACAGAATGAGAGCCGTGCCGAACCACTGTCTCAGTTAATTAACGGCGTTTGTCACTGCACTGCTCAGCAGGTTTCTGTCAAAACAGAGCTCTGATTACACTGCTAATTCCTATTCTCCACGCTCTCCTTGCGTACTGCTTTTTGTTGCAGTGATCAACCAACCTCAATACTGTAAGAAACACAGAAAGGAAATAAGCTGAAACTGCTGTGTGTACAAATACTGATGAACAAAAACCGACGAACAGACTAGGCTTGGCCCAGCCCCACCACCCCCTTTCCCCTTTAAAACAGGTTTTCTGTTGCCATTTCTGACTTACTGGCAAATAAAAATGAGGAAAAAAAGAGAATATGTCCGTATCGATAATGGACGTAGTCCATTGACCAGACATTCGATAAATGCTCCTTTTAATATAAAGTCAACCGAGAAAACAAAAAATCTGATCAAAAGATATCTACTTAACACAAAAAAAATCCATAAGGTGACACAGCTGCACATCAATACCTGAATTCACTGACTGTACATCAACACAATCAGCGGCCGTCTCCTGTTGACTGACTACAGACATTCTTTTCGATGAACGTGCCCACTGTTCTGCAGTCAGGAATCTGAAAGACAACAACCACTGTTCTGCTGTCAGGAATCTGAAAGACAACAACCACTGTTCTGCTGTCAGGAATCTGAAAGACAACAACCACTGTTCTGCTGTCAGGAATCTGAAAGACAACAACCACTGTTCTGCTGTCAGGAATCTGAAAGACAACAACCACTGTTCTGCTGTCAGGAATCTGAAAGACAACAACCACTGTTCTGCTGTCAGGAATCTGAAAGACAACAACCACTGTTCTGCTGTCAGGAATCTGAAAGACAACCACCACTGTTCTGCTGTCAGGAATCTGAAAGACAACAACCACTGTTCTGCAGTCAGGAATCTGAAAGACAACCACCACTGTTCTGCTGTCAGGAATCTGAAAGACAACAACCACTGTGCACCACGGACATCAGTGCTGAATGAAAGGCGCAAGGCAAGGGCTGTATTAGGGGTTCTAAAGGAAATCAGCGAGTGGTAGGTCATGGATTCCAATTTCCTGTCTTCTGCTGCTACTGTTCCTTCTACTATTTGTATTTGTATTTCTTTTTATCACAACAGATTTCTCTGTGTGAAATTCGGGCTGCTCTCCCCATGGAGAGCGCGTCGCTACACTACAGCGCCACCCATTTTTTTGTATTTTTTCCTGCGTGCAGTTTTATTTGGTTTTCCCATTGAAGTGGATTTTTCTACAGAATTTTGCCAGGAACATCCCTTAGTACAGTTACTACAACTAATGCTAATACTGCTGTTACTGTTACGACTACTTACGACTACGAGTATTGTTGCTGCTGTTACGACTACTTCTATTAATATACTACTACAGAATCGTTCGATATTCTCCGATAAACTAGTCATGTCCTTTCTCTGAAAGCATGCACTGAGTTATTTTACATCCAAACTGAACGGTCAATGTTATACGTTAAAATCAGTCTGGGTTGAATTTCTATGCAGTGCTCGCGTGCCATTGTAACCACGTACATTTTGTGCCCCGGCCAAAACTGGGACATACTAAATGAAAACCTCAACGAAAGCATGCCAGTGTGTCTGTGCGCCACCATGCATGCAAAGACCTACCATTCTGTAGTCAGTTTGAAAGACGCGCACGTGACAAAACATGAAATTCGATCTCGACCCCCCACCCCTATCCCCTGACCACCTCCACCGTTTTTACCCACCCCCGCCAGTGAATACGAAGATTCCGTTATTGATGAGAAAGCTTTCAATGAAACCATGGCCAAGGCGGAATCAATCAAGGAGATGCCAACCATTCTTGTAAACTTTTCGTTGACTGTGATTTATCAGTGTTTAATACGTCTCCTGTTGTTGTCGTTTTACAGTTGTTCCAAAAAACAAATTCATGGTTTGTTTTCACTTCAAAAAGAAAGTTTGGCATAGTGGTTATCGGAAAAGCCCTTTCAAGTGAAGCAGTCAAAGAGATGATAGGTTTGGTGCTGTTTCTTGAACACCGACTGTACTGAACGAAACAGGAATGGACTGACAAAAACAGCCACAAATAATTACACCACTACAAGGCACGAATTTCATGCTCACACAGACACAGATACACACACAGACACACACACACACACACACACATATATATATATATGTACATGATATGGATAGTATAAAAATATTTATATTTGAACCAACCAATAATACTTATATTATGCTTAGAAAAGATATTTCTGTTTGGAACACAGCTGAGTTTGACCTGCATTCTGGAGCCAGTATCATTCTGCTCTTCCGTCACAGTGTCGTATCCGTTGATTGTAAAACGTTTTGTTTCAGCAAGCCTATCATCTCTGTGAATACTTGATAATGTAACAGCTCAAGTCGGTGGGTATACTTGATACAGACATAAAAAATATGCATCATCCGTTTGTAGTTACTTCTTTATTACTGTTCTATCTATCCATCTATTATGTATGTATGTATGTATGTATGTTGCGAGAATTTTTCGCTGGCCATCTCAATATCGACAGGAATTCTGTTGTCATTCTTCTCCTATTTTCTAATTCGTTATTTCTTTTTGAAGACACACACTCTCTCTCTCTCTCTCTCACTCTCTCTATATATATATATGTGTGTGTGTGTGTGTGTGTGTGTGTGTGTGTGTGTGTGTGTGTGCGTGTATATAATTATATATATATATATAAATATATATATATATATATGTGTGTGTGTGTGTGTGTGTGTGTGCGTGTGTGTGTGTGCGTGTGTGTGTGTGTGTGTGTGCGTGTGTGTGCGTGTGTGTGTGTGTGTGTTTGTGTGTGTGTGCGTGTGTGTGTGTTGCCTGTTTCTCTGTGTCTGTGTCTTTGTGTGCACGTGTGTAAAGACTCAACCTGTAAGAAATGGTTCCGAGAAGGCTGTTGGTGACAACGAGTATGGAACCAGCCAGGCTGACCAACCTGGGTACTTTCTTTCTTTACCTCAGCGGGGGAGCAGGACATACCACCCATGTCGGCACATCACTTTCCACTGACTTACCCTGCGCGCTAAAACGTCCCGTTTCGATCCCGCGGACAGGAGGGGAGGGGGGGCTGGGGGGGGGGGGGGGGGGGGGGGGGGTTTGAAGGACAGATAGTTTACCAGTGTACCGATAAGACGCGAGCACTCAAAGCCTCACACCCACCCTCACGAACAAACAGCACAGGTGTTTACCGTCTTTCAGCAGACACTCGACGAAAACACCCCCCCCCCTCCCCCTGCCCTCACCACCAGGGTGGTTCAGGTTTCAGGCGGATAGCTTTCACCGAACCCTGATCGCTCCATCGAACCTGACGCTGATCTGCCAGCCGACGGCGTGGCTCTGAGTCCACTGTTTTGCTTCCTGTTCCAACGCACTTTGTCTTCTTTTACACGAGGTGGTGACATCTCACTAGCCTAGATTCACCCAGGGTGCATGTAAAACAGCCTGGAAGGTGACATCTCACTAGCCTAGATTCACCCCAGAGTGCATGCAGACCAATACGGAAGGGGTGACATCTCACTCGCCTAGATTCACCCAGGGTGCATGTAAAACAGCCTGGAAGGTGACATCTCACTAGCCTAGATTCACCCCAGAGTGCATGCAGACCAATACGGAAGGGGTGACATCTCACTCGCCTAGATTCACCCAGGGTGCATGTAAAACAGCCTGGAAGGTGACATCTCACTAGCCTAGATTCACCCCAGAGTGCATGCAGACCAATACGGAAGGGGTGACATCTCACTCGCCTAGATTCACCCAGGGTGCATGTAAAACAGCCTGGAAGGTGACATCTCACTAGCCTAGATTCACCCAGGGTGCATGTAAAACAGCCTGGAAGGTGACATCTCACTAGCCTAGATTCACCCCAGAGTGCATGAAGGCCAATACGGAAGGGGTGACATCTCACTAGCCTAGATTCACCCCAGAGTGCATGCAGACCAATACGGAAGGGGTGACATCTCACAGCCTA